>NC_079452.1:44664503-44722003 GCF_903798145.1 Danio aesculapii | reverse complement strand
TAGTGATGCCACCCAGGACAGAAACCAATTAGACTCCAGAGACCAAGACAGGAAGCGAGTGCGATGAAAGGATGAGACATTAGTCCATCGACATCTCCTCACTGTGTCACACATTAAATCCATATCGCAAATGAAGCGTTATGGCCGAATCAGATGCCACCACCACCACTAATAGGCAGACCGCAGGCAGTCGGAGGGCGCGGGGGGCTGTCACTGAGGAACAACCCTCTGATGGAAAGAGCCAGAGAGGGAGGGGAGTCGACAGAAGCGGCGGGAGACGCAAACAGGAGGAAACTTTTAAATTATGCGCTGTGAAAAATGCGTTCGACGGAACATCAAGTGCCATCACATCCTACTTCTCTGCGCACACACGTGGAGATAAGTCCCTCGCCCGCGAGAATGCTCAGGCACTCTCGTACCCACGGTCTGTGTAAACGAACAGTCGCCCGCACACACACAAACGTGACGCGTAAACGCACAAACAAACACTCTAGCATGCACGCGTGTGTGTATTTTGACAGGGTTCAGAGAATAGAACAGTTTGCGATAACAGTGGTTAAAGCACTTAAGCTGCTGTAATTAGAGTGTGACTGAAGATCCGCATTTATCAGCCGTTTCAAAGAACAGCATGAGCAGGATCAACGGCAGAGACGAAACAGCTCTGCTCCCAACCAGGCTTTTATACTTCTGCAGACACGCTCACGCGGTACAGCAATCCATCCAGGATGACGTGCTCGAAAACTCATGTCCTCTACCGTACAGAGTAGGGAGGGAAGGATAGACCTCTTGGCCCAGGGCGGAGAGCTCAGAGCCAGGGCACTGGGTGAGATATGGACTGGCGTATCGCTCCAATACGACAGCCAGCGAGGCGGCAGGCTCTGGGCTTAACGCAGTGAGCCAGACTGTACCCAAAGGCCTGCTTCTAATGTTGGACAGCAGCCTGCGTTTGCTAATGGTAAAAGTACTCAGTCATTTCTTACTACATCGTCTTTGTCCTCTCCAACAAAAAGGAGAACATGATCCCTGCAGTCCTTTTACAAGGAAAAGGAGGAGGGAGAGAAAGATCAGTATGGGACAGGAGAGAAGCTCGCATGGATCTAGAGTGGCTTTGCAACTGATGCATGGGTGAAATGGGATGTAGTATGAATGTATTCATTCAATCATTTTCCTTCAGCTTAGTCTCAGAGGCATTTAAAATTTCAGAGGTCGCCACAGTGGAATGAACCGCTAACTATTCCAGCATATGTTTTACGCAGCGGATACCCTTCCGGCCGCAACCCAGTACTGGGAAACACCCATATGCACTCATTCACACACAATAAAGACAATTTAGTTTATTCAATTCACCTGTAGCGCATGTCTTTGGACTGTGGGGGAAACCAGAGCACTCTGAGGAAACCCATGCCAACACAAGGAGAACATGCAAACTCCACACAGAAATGTCAACTGACCCAGCTGGGACTTGAACCAGTGACATTCTTGCTGTGAGACACAGTGCTAACCAATGAGCCACTGAGCCACTGTGCCGCCCCCCTTGTATTCTTTTAAGAACAGACTAGGGCTGGGCGATTTGACCTAAAATCAAAATCTCGATTAGTTGAACATTTGAACTCGATTACGATTAATGAATGTTTATTTTATTTATTTATTTAACAAGCTTTATACAGTAAATATGAGATTTTGTGAGATATTTTTTAAGTGGATGGTGCATTACTTGATTTTAAAATAATTGAAGGAAACACACTATCTATTATTTATGATTATTTATTGAACATCAGCATTGAACAACTGAATTAAAAACACACATTGCCTAAAACAAACAGTGACGTTTTTCTTATAAAAAAGTGAAACTAAATAACTTTTATAAATAATATTATAACTCTTAAATTATAAATAATAATTTGTTTTTTATTTTCATTCATTCATTTTCTTTTCGGCTTAGTCCCTTTATTAATCCGGGGTCGCCACAGCGGAATGAACCGCCAACTTATCCAGCATATGTTTTACGCAGCGGATGCCCTTCCAGCTGCAACCCATCTCTGGGAAACATCCATACACACTCATTCACACTCATATCTTATGGACAATTTAGCCTACCCAATTCACCCATACTGCATGTCTTTGAACTGTGGGGGAAACCGGAGCACCAGGAGGAAACCTACGCGAACGCAGGGAGAACATGCAAACTCCACACAGAAAAGCCAACTGACCCAGCTGAGGCTCGAACCAGTGACCTTCTTGGTGTGAGGATATAGCACTACCTACTGCGCCACTGCGTCGCCTAAATTATTTTCAATGTTAAATTATTTTAACTAAACATAGAAAATAAGCAGTATTTCTTCTAAATAAATTAACTCTTGTATATCCTGTTAATAATATTTAAAAGTGCATTTCTTGAATCTTCTTTAAACAAAGATTCCAATGTAAATAATAATTTTATTTTAATGGAAAATAGGCCGTCTCTGGCACAGCTTCCAATCATCGTCAATGTAGTGCAAACTTGCAATGAGTAGTTACATTTTTTGAGAGGTGCACGCATATGCAACCACACAAAGACTGCACCAGGACATATCCGTGTGTTTGACGTAGTAGTATAAAGTAGTCTTAACAGAGCGGGGTCACGTGACTCCACACGCGGTAGGGAAAATAACTGAAAAAAACTGACTGTGAAAAATTTGATCAATTATAGATTTTGAATGTCGATTATGATTACTTTTCAATTAATTGTTCAGCCCTAAAATAGACTTTGTTAGACTGAATAGCGAAGGAGCAACACTTATATTCTGAGACCTGAACATCTTCACTAACACCCAACAATGATAATGAAAGGATCTGGCATTGCAAAAAATCAAGTGACCTATAGGGTCACACTGACACTAGACTGTTCCTCACAGTTTACCTGAGTAAAGTGTCACCATAGTTACAGGACGCAGCATGCAGTGTGTGTGTGTGTGTGTGTGTGTGTGTGTGCGTGTGTGTGTGTGTGTGTGTGTGTGGTGAGCTGACAGGTGGAGTGGGTGAATGTGGCAGGGCTCTTGGATGTGAAGGGCTCTCACTCCTCATCCCCTCAACTCCTGTCTTCCCCTCTCTTCCTCTCTCCGCTCGCCTCGCCGGAGTCATTACCGTCTAATTAAGTGCATGGCTTGTAACACAAGCAAGGCATTAAACTGAAACATTTCGCCCTTGTAAACGATGAGAATGATTATCATGCTAATTCAGCCGCTCTGCCGAGGAAATGGGGCGGCAGGCAGCGTATCCACTTCTGCTTGTCTGACAAAGCTCTCACCCCTTTGATTCATTCTGCTGCATTTTTTTCCTCTTCACATTGTTTGTGCTCTTTGTAGCTTCACCCTCCGCTAATGAAGAACTAAAGAGTGTCTTTTCAGAACAATGTTCTCGTTTGCATACATTTGTACACTTTGAGGAAGGGAGATGATAGTGCACAAGAAAGCAGGAGCTTCTAAGAAAACAGACACTTTGACACAACATAAAACATACTTGTTTTAAATAAAAGAATGCTCCAAACACATCAGATCTGAGGTTTAATTCGCAGCTTTGCTGTCTGATGGCATACCAACAAAAAGTTTCAGAATTAAAAGCAAAAATGGCCAAAATGACAGCAAATCAGAACATACCTAACATTTAACATGATATTACTCTGAAGGTCATATCTGCTTAAAGTTATCCCACATTTAGAATAAAATGATGCAATCAGCAAAATGTTTTCAGGGCTGTAGCTGGCAGACTAAAATTCAGATTAACATAGAAGTGATAGATTTATCCACTTGTCACTATTACGACGCACCTAGTTAAAACGTGTAAGAGGTTGTTAGCGTTCAGCACCTAAACGTGGCTAAATTCAAAGGTGTTAGTCTTCAGAGGACTTCAGCACTGCGTGTGCATGAGCGGACAGACAGGTGCTAAAATGTCCATGTACGCATCATTATAATTGACTGCTTTTTGTCTCCCACTCAGCCTATTTTCTTGTTTTAGGTGAAAGTAAAAACTGTACATTTAAACAAAAAAAAGTAACAAACTGAACTTTTATTCAGCAAGAGTGAATTAAATTAATCAATTACAGATTTGTTAATCTAAATAAATCCTGTTCCTTGATTCTTTGATTTGACCAAAATTTTGGTTTCATCATTAAAGTCTCCCAAGTTTCCTCAAAAGCATCTAGTGTTTTTCAATAATACCGGAAATCATATTTTGGAGTTTTCATTAGGAAAGCTTACACATGTCTGTAAGAAACTTCGACTTCTTTCGTAAACCTATCGAGGGGTCTAATGGGCTATTCACTCCAAGGTTATTATAGTTGACGAAAATAAATGAAAACTTGGAAAACATTTTCGTTAACTGAAATAAAAATAAAAACTAACTGAAACTGTATTGTGTACATACAAAACTTGAAATAAAATTATAGTAAAAACGTCCTTTGTTTTCGGCTTTGTAAATGTATTTAATACATGCTGTAAGCCTTTTAGAAGTAAATCTATGTGCTTCATGCTGCCAGTTTTACGACAGGTGTTTGACAGGTGTGCCCGTACGGCACATCAGAGTCTGTAAACCTGATGCCATTGGTCAGGTCAGGTCAGTCCTCCTTCAGTCAGTCCTCGCTGTTCCTCTCACAACAAAAACAGCGAGTGTACATGAAAGCAGCATGATGAGAACATTAAATACGACCCGAGCAGACACTTAAAAGTATTATTTTAACACATTTGTGCCCAATAATGGGTTTTACGCTAACAAATCATTCTTTTTAACTGGAACATTACAAGTTGAACTAATTCACCAAATCGAACTGAATCATTTGAAACGATTCGTGTCTCCAGTAACGTTAAGCATTTATCCACAAACAACTTACTTTTTAAAATGCCTGATACCCCCATCTGACTCAAAATAAACCAATATATACCGAGTTATTCAGTTATTAGAACAGTACACTGAGATCAGATTTGAGAAGCAGTGAACCGAGGATACTGAGCATGTGTGATTCAGCAGATGGTGAACCGAACAGTACATGACATCCTGCTGAGACTGAACCAAACTTGAACCACTGATTAATTCTGTAAACCGAGGGCTTAAATGAGAGGATCTGGCAAAACTTAAGTTTATTTCATTACAGAAAATCGTAACGAAATTTAAATAAGTGAATCATGCTTTAGTTGGGTTGCAAAACAAAATTGTAAGAATCTTTTCAGACCATGGTGATGTTTTAACTGACTGAAATTATGATTGCTGACTACATGTTTTTGATATGTTGAGTCCAAACATAGGAAGATTGTCACAAAAGATCCAAACTTCCCATCACTACTGTATATTTAACTTCAGAAGCAGCCTTGCACACATAATTTACTTAAGGCTGCTATCTTGTGGGTTGTTGTATTTGAATTTGAGATTGGGTAGATGGTAGTGGTAGACTGTAGTGTTCTTGTGTTGAGTTGGTTGAGTTTGGTTGAGTTGGTTGAGTTTTTATCATACAATATTTATTCTGATGATTTTGAATGACCATTCTAATTAACAAAAAAACTAAAACAAACATTAAAACAAGTAAAAACTAAAACTAAGCAATTTCAAAATATAAATACTAACAAAAACTTGTAAACCTAGTAAAAAAAACTATTATACCTCTAAAAACTAAATTTGAAAAACTAAATAAAAATAATTTTAAAAAATTACAAATATGATAGGATATCAAAAAGTGCTTATGATTAAAATTAGACCATTTCAAAAACATAATTAAAGTGTTTAAAATATATATAAAAAGTGTGACTTTTTTTTACAGTTCTAACAACTTCTATCCTGAGTTCTACCCAGAATTCCTTCTGCCCTGTCAACTCCTCCATCTCCAGGCACACCCCGATGCAGAACCCCTGCTGTTGTAATTAAAGGTGTCCTTGACAGTGATATAAGTCCATTTTCACACCCATGGACCCAAGATCTTTTTTTCTTCCTTTTATCATTTTCTCCCCTTTTTAACAAACCAACCTTCCACATCAGCAGCAGTGAGACCGACCACAGACACACACACGCTCGCACCCACCGGGGTGTGTGATGTAAGGTGTAGCTGAGACCTCCTCTTTCTCTCTGCTCCGACTTGATGGAGGTGCTAAAGTCTTGATGAGTCTGTGGGGACCTCACACAGAGCCGGAGAATCAAACATGCTGCGATATTTGCATACTTTTATTCGTAACTGTGGGTATGTAAGTGTGGGTGTGAGCGAGGAAAAGGAAAGAAAGGAAGACAAAGGGTAACATGCACGACCTATGTAGTAACCACAGCACTTTGCTTTGATTTTTGCCATTATATTTCGACCCCTTACTCTGAAGATGCCCATTTCCATTGTGCGATAAAACCCACATTGCTATGACGACGCACAAAAGCTTCAAGCTGCTTACAGCATTAAAGCAATCGCACCAAACTCATGCAAGCATTTGGCAATATTTAACGGTGTGACATGTCAAGCTCCAGTTTGAGCCAGAGTATTGAAGCATATTGCTAGTTAATTAGCTCTTCCTCAGCAACATTTCTTATATTTACATTTTTGTGGCTGATTATATTATTAAAAACATTTTATTTGTTCTTAATTGTGAAGTCTTTTTAATTAAATTGTATATTTTATTAGTGAACATCTAAGTAATGCATTTGGTTAACAAGATAATTGCAAATTTCACAAGCTTAGAATTGTACTAACACATCGTGAAATCTTAATTTCTATAGTGCTTTTACAATGTAGATTGTGTCAAAGCAGCTTAACATAGAAGTTCTAGTAAGTTGAAACTGCGTCAGTCCAGTTTTCAGAGTTGAAGTTCAGTTTAGTTCAGTGTGGTTTAATTTTTACTGCTGAAAGTCAAAACACTGAAGAGAAAATCCATTGATGTGCAGCTCCACAAGTCATAAACCAACCAAGACAGTGGCGAGGAACAAACTTCACCAATTGACAAAAGTGAAAGAAGAAAAAAACTCGAGAAAAACCAAGCTCAGTTGGGAAGGACCATTTGGCTAAACTTCTTGTTTTGATTTGCCAAAACAACATTTCACAAGACATTTTAATCGGGTATATCATCTTGCATAAAAGCAGAACTGCTATTTTCATCAATTATAAAATTATATGATGAATCTTTTAAGTGATTACCTCTTCACATTCAGGTGATAAGCTATTTAAAATAGGATAGACTGATCATGTTCGTATACAAACAAATGAGACCAAGCAGAGAAAAAAGTTTTATTCCTTGTATGATTATATAAAATAAAAAAACAGGACTTTAGTTCTGTTTTAAGTAGGGCTGGGCGATTAATCAGAAAGTTATCGAAATTGACATTCAGAACCTATAACCGATCTAATTTATCTATGTCAATTTTTTCAATTCCTTTCCTGACCTAGTGTGGAGTCATGTGACCCCACTTTGTTAATTTATACTAATTATATTATGATTTATATTTATTATATTATTCTGACATTATACTTCTGCCAAACGCACACACACGGTCTGGTGCAGCCTTCGCATACCCGCGCACCTCTCAAAAAAAAATTAACTACACGTCACAATGACACGTAGCACAAGCTTTGTGATTGAATGGTTAGGTAGCAAGTGACAAGCATTGGCGATGCGGAGAGCTGCGTTTTAGTCAGTGTGTGGTTTAAATTCAGTTGCTCAGCATTGATGTTCAATAAATAATCATTGATAGTAGATAGTGTGTGTTCAATTATTCAATTTCAATTATTTTAAAATCAAGTATTGCTTCATTCAAAAATCTCTCACTTGTAATATGTGAGTATATTTACTGTACAAAACTAGTCAGTGAATTATGAGGGCAAAAACATAAAACAAATAAATAAATAAAATAATCTTTCATCAATCATAATCGAGTTAAAATGATTTTGATTTTAGGTCAAATCGCCCAGCCCAAGATCTAAGCTACTTCCAGCGTTGTTTCATTATTGTTCTGGTTTACGGTGTACACGTATTTATTTTTTCCAATGTCTCTTACATTGAAACCCTGACACAAAGAGAGTTTGTCCATACATGAACCCATAGCACAGTTGGCCAGCTCCTTCACAGTTTGTACGACAACATCAAAATTGGTCGGACAATTTCTGCCAGAAAAAAAAATGTGCACCCCTAACCTACTTGGACTGATAATCAAAAGTCACAGAAACAAATTTCACTGGCCCACTAAATGTAGCAATATATGATGACTCCAAAAAGACTCTCTTTATGCATTTTACTGTTGACCAGCAAGAGACCAAGTAGCTTTTACAAGGGTTAATGAGCTCCATACATGCACGCACTCACGTGGATCAATGCTGTCTGGCTGGAGCCTGGATAAAGGATTGTGGCAGACTAAAGCAGGCCTCAGGGCACAAACCACACACCTTTAATCTGCCCCTCCAGCTCTCATCCATATACACCCAGAAAAGAGCAGAACTGCATCATTATACACAAGCATACAGTACGTGCCAAGACAACATCTGCTAAAAGTTAGCACATCGAACTCTCTTTCAGTTTCACACACACACACACTCATATGCATTCAAATAGATACAAACAGTAATACGATTACAACGCCACAGGGAAGGACATATTATGTGGAATTGAAAATGAAGAGAATATGAGATGAAGGCAGAAAATCTCCCATTATTATTCCACTCGTCTGCCCATCATTCAATGTATACTGAAGCCTTAAGTCACGATGACGTACTCAGGCTGGTCTACTCCACCTGCACAATAAATCTGTGTCCATCTCTGTTGGCTTCACTAGCTAGTTGGAGAGTAAATACATTAGTATCACTTTGTTATATTTAGAGTCTGGTGATTGACGGTGCATTTGGGGTATGAAAGATGCCAGGTTTATCGGAGTAAAAATAATAAATGATGATTTATAATTTCCTTTTTCTTTTACCAAGTTCCTTTAATTTTTTTGACACATTATTCATACATAAATGTGACCCTTAAGATATATTTTGTTAACTAGAACTAAAACAGGGGTGCCCAAACTTTTTCTTATGAAAGGCCAAAAACTAAACTTGATTGAGGGTGGAGGGCTGGAGGTAAATGTCCCAAACTGTTATGTTGTCAATGTAATTTCCTAATTTATCATTTAAAATTCATTATATAATTTATTATATAATTTAATATTATAATTTATTACATTTAAAATACTTTAATTGTATTAATAATTATACATTTTATACATTTATAATGAACATCTCACAATAAAAAAAACATAAACAATCCCATTTATATCATTAAAAAATACACTTTGCTTATCCGCTATCCATCAAGTGACTGTATTTTTTTTAGCTCAACAGTTAAAAAACAAAAGTTATATAATCAAATTAAAAATGACAATCTCTGTTAAAGATATTACCTCCAAATTCCCCATCATTCCTCTCTATTTTCAGATGGCATAGAGGGCCAAATTAAAGTTTACCATGGGCCAACTTTGGCCCGCGTGCCCTAGTTTGGGCATCTCTGAATTAAAATGTTTTCAGTAATTGAAAAAAAATGAAAATAATATATGGGATATACACAGTATAGCATTATTTAAAAGGGATAGTTCACCCACGACTGACAATTCTGTCATCATTTACCCATCCTTTACTTGTTTTAAACCAATTTGACTTTCTTCTGTTGAACACAATAGAAGATATTTTAAAGAAAGTTGGAAACTAACCATTGACTTCCATAGCATTCGTTTTTCCTACAATGAAAGTCAATAGTTAACGGTTTTCAGCTTTCTTCAAAATATCTTCCTTTGTGTTCAACAGAAGAATTTTTTTTAATTAAATTGTAGATTTTATTAGTGAATTTATTCATAGTAATGCATTTGGTTAACAAGTTAATTGCAAATATTACAAGCTAAGCATTGCGCTAATGCAATGTGAAAACCTTTCAATTTAATTCGTCTTTATTTTTATAGTGCTTTTACAATGTAGACTGTGTCAAAGCAGTTCAACATAGAAGTCCTATATGACTTTCTTCTGTTGGACACAGTAGAAGATATTTTGAAAAAAGTTGGAAACTAACCACTGACTTCCATAGTATTAGTTTTTCCTACAATGAAAGTCAATGGTTACAGGTTTTCAGCTTTCTTCAAAATATCTTCTTTTGTGTTCAACAGAAGAAAGGAACTCTTAAATGTCTGAAATCACCTGAGGAAGAGTAAATAGTTAGTAAACTTAAAAGTTTTGGGTGAACTATCCTTTTAATACTCTACATTGGGTGTCTCTCAGAACCCATAAAGACAAAACATGTTTCATGAAGGACATTTAATAGGTTTATAAATACAAATTAATGCTTTGGAATTATCAAGCGGGAACATGGTGGCTCTGTGATTAGCACTGTCGCCTCACAGCAAGATGGTCAATGGTTCGAGTCTCGGCTGGGTCAGTTAGCATTTCTGTGTGGAGTTTGCATGTTCTCCCCATGTTTGTGTGGATTTTCTCCAGGTGCTCCAGTTTCCCCCACAGTCCAAAAGACATGCGCTATACAGTAGGTGAATTGAATAAGCTAAAATGGCTGTAGTGTATGTGTGTGAATGAGTGTCTATGGATGTTTCCCAGTACTGGGTTGCAGCTGGAAGGGTATCAGCTGTGTAAAACATATGCTTGATAAGTTGGTGGTTCATTCCGCTGTGGCAGCCCCTGATGAATAAAGGGACTAAGCCGAAGGAAAAGGAATGAATGAATTATCAAGCTATAAAACGGCCTTGGGGTGACATCTGAGACCCCAAACAGAACATGATGGTTAAACAAGCAGCACAGCTGTGACGTCTGAGCTGTGAAACCACTACAGATGCTGCTTGAATTGACTTAATGTCTAAAAATAAAAGTAAGCCATTTCGGCAGTGCTTTAACAATTTCCACATGAAACTCGGGTCATTTTTAACCATGATCTATATTTAACTTTGTGCAGTTTGGAAACCCTACTTTTTTTCTTATCTTTTTAAATCAACAGTTATAGCACAGGTATCAGATTAATTACTGCAGGAGTGCTTTTAACATCTGCTTCAGTGTCATGTCTAGCGGGGCGAGTGTGTTCTCCGGCCTCGGCAGAGGTGTGAAGGGTGCGAGTTAAAATAAGAACAGTGGCGTCTGGGAAAGCGGCTGACTGGGAGCCACAAAGACACCTCGAACACTCTGTTTCCTTAGAAACACCGCCACACCATGGCAGTGCAGAGTGTGTGTGTGTTGATGATTGAGTGTGTGATGGTATGGGCGGGATGTTAGTCTGCTGTAAACACTGCAGGAGGCTCTTTGTGTGTTTGAGAATGTGTGTGATATGCAACTAATTACATTGTAGTAAGCACTGTCAAAAAAAGCGAAACATCCTAGATTACTAACGGAGGGCTCTCAGGGTAGATTATTGGGGCTTTCGTATGTTTGTGCTTTGGTGTGTGTGTGCATACTAAGAAGAGATAGTGACCAGCTAAGACTGCAAAACAACACCAAGAAGGAATGCACCGTGAATGATTATGCCCAATGTTTAAAATCAGGTAACTGCGCGAAAATCAGGTTTGCAGTTAATCCAACGCAGGTTTGCTGCAACTGCTAAGTGAGTTTGCCCCTGAAGATGTACTTGCAAGAAGATACTTTGCTAATGATGGAAGCACGAATGTGTCCAAACTCTTGCGGATGTCCCTAAAGGTATGTTGGGCTCCTCCACAGAGTGGGCGGGCGCGAGCCGTGGCCCCGCTCGCTCTGCCGGTCAGCGCCGCTGGTTGAGAGTGCGGTGTTGAGAGCTGCAGGTAGCTAAAGGAGAGGAGAGGAGGGAAGGCGTAGGCTTCATGCTTTATGTTTTCAGTAATTAAAACAGCATTAGGCTATTTATTTTCTCTCCCCGTGCGTAGCTGATTGGGCATGAGGGAAATGTGGGACTCGCAAAGCCGAGAAAAGAGCACAATTACACGCCATCAGCAGACAACATTAACTCACTAATAGGAACACGGCAATAAAAGTTTATTATTATGGTGTAGCGATGATTGCCTGGTTTAAGCTAACATTTATAATACTTAGCGATGATTAGGAGGCGAGGGCGGGTGAGGGGGGAAGGGTCACGGAAGATAACGGAAGATAGAGCAGGAACCTTTTCCTCCTGCTTTCTCCTCGGCGCATTTGATCAGGGAGAGAGCGAGGGATAAGGCTGAGGGTCTGTTCCTGAGAGGATAGCACTCATTAGCCAGCCTTCCAGACCTCCATTATCTTCTTCTTCGCTAATGTTCTCTACCACTTATTCAAGATGGCTCACCTCCACACGGATCCCACGCTATTGGCTGCCGCTATAATGAGCAAGAGATGCGGTCGGAGTGGAGTAAGTGTGTTTAAAATGAGTTTGCTCTTCGAGCGCCCTTTCCCCGGAGAGGCGACGGCGAGATGCGTAACGCCTATGGATATGTTGATCCTCTTCTTATGGAGGACCCTCATAGACCTAGCTCACCCCATAAACGCATACATACTGCTGAGTCTAGGCAAATACTACCCAGCAGCACCTGCCATGGCGAGCGATTAATGTATGCAAAGCTACTTAAAAAAAGAGCAGAGGGGCTGCTGGAGGAAAACTAAAAATATGATGATGAGAAAAGCATGAGAAAGAGAGAAAAAGATTTGTGTCAATGAGAAAAAGAAGAGGACGGTTTATGAATGTGGGGAATGAGATGAGGACTTGCTAGCTAAGGCCCTTTTTACACTGTCAGGTATTGATGCCCAATTCCAATTTGTTGCCTATATCTGATTATTTTGCCTGTCCGTTTACACGTTCTTTTAATTGTGACCCATATCCGATTAATGTGTTTACACTTGTCATACAATTTACAATGTTGCGCATGCGTGAAGGCAGGTTCTAGCATCTGCGCCACACTAGCAGCCACGATGATAGAATTTTTCTTGCTTTAAGCTCTGCAAAATAATCAAAGATCGCCCAACTTTAAAATGATTTTGTAAAGGCAGAGGAGAAGGGAAAGGGCTGTCATCTCAGCTTGCGCCTATGGTTTATATATGGTGTCCTCCACCATTCAGAGCAATTTGTGGGTACGAGAGAGATCTCAGGTCTGGTGGG
Organism: Danio aesculapii; assembly: GCF_903798145.1. NCBI lineage: Eukaryota > Metazoa > Chordata > Actinopteri > Cypriniformes > Danionidae > Danio > Danio aesculapii. Next base: position 44,708,945 of record NC_079452.1, on the reverse strand, counting down.
AGCAAATTGTGGCAACTGACCACTTTCTTCTTCCATGTTTCCTCTGTTGTTGTTGTTTACCACGTAGGCGTCTCCACACACGCTCCTCCTTCTACGTCATTTAACGGCAGAGAAGTACCACATTGTCGCAAGTTTAATGACTTACAAAACGGAAAGCCTCAATAAATCCGATCTGCCTGTTTACATGATACATTGTCACATATCTGATTTATTTCCACATATGAAGGAGGCCTGAAACTGATCTCTGAATATCCAAACGCATGCGTTTTTTTTAATGTTTACAAGGTCATAGAACAGATCCGATCTGTGTCACATATGAGCAAAAAAAAAAATTGGAATTGGGTCACATTTAACTGGCAGAAAGCTACCTTAACTAGAAAGCTCCCTTGATATGTGTTGTGTATATATACATTCATCTTAAATGAAATGAAACTGGTGAAATTAGGTATTTGGAAAGCTTTACAGAGAAATAACAATGTTTTGAGTTGGGCATGGTGCCAACTTATGTTTTACTAAAACGCTTGCTTTCTTACATTCAAATATGACATTAATTATTAAATAATAATTATCTTATTTAAAATGGTATACCTCATCCATGTCTTGATTAACCCCAATTCAAAAGGGGGAAAATAATCAGTTTAAGGCATATTTATATTCAACATTTCTCTCATATAAACATTATTATACATCACTTGTCCACCATCTTGACTTTACTTATTAATTCTTTTATTTATTTTTATTACTTCATTTTTTGAAAAGCAAACTTGTCGCAGCATATTCTGGGATTACTTTCTCTGTAAATTCTATTTTGCTTTAGAATTTATCCAAAATATGGCATCTTAGTAGGCAGCATAATTACCCTGCCTACCTTTTGGAACAGTCTATAACAGACAATAATGCTTCAAAATGCTTCCTACGGAGACAGCTCACTAGGTTTTGGAACGGCGCAGTGGAGTGCGAGAGAGATAGGGCGGCTTTTCCTTCTTTGCTATTCTCTCCACGTCAGGGGGATAAATTATTCAGAGCCCAGGGAGACTCTGGCCTCATCGTGTAATGAGAAGGACACGCATTGATACCAAATATTGCTGTTGGGAAACTATCGATTGGAGAGCTATTTGTCCAGAGTTTGGTCTGGAAGCGAAAGCTGTCAGCGGCTTTTAATATGACTGACACTTACGTAGAAGCCCAACTCGCAGTTCGCCCTCCTCCCTCCCTATCTATCCATCCATCCATCCCTCCCTCTTCATCCATCTCTACCATTCCCTCACGTCCCTCCAGTATAAAGGGGATTTACTGACAGAGGAAGGAGGGGGCTGAGGTGTGAGTGAGACTAAATGTGCACAGTATGGAGAGCAAGAAACACTGTCAATAAGGTGCCAGCAGCACAATTAACGCCTGCAGGAAATGCAGCGAGTCAGCGCATTATTTACCCTTTGACCACTGACCTCACATCTAAAGGTCACCAAAGAGTGAAAACATGCTTGTCTTGTTCTCAACACAAACATCTTGTTCAAAACGCTTAGTCTGGTGCAGGAAAGTGAGGCGAGAGTATCAAGTAGCTTTCATGCTCAACTTCCCCTCTTGTCCTTGGGTGAACACTGCATGTAACTTCGCTGTAAGATCTGGCCCAGGAGGGGAGAGGATGCTTGCTTTGGCCTGGAACTGAGAAGTTCTGCCTTTCCTATGGGGTGGAGGGTACGCAGAGGAGGCTTGTGGTTCCTCCAAGGTGGTCTGATGTCCCTGCCGAGTTTCGAATGGAAAATCTGAACCTCACTTCCTCATGCGGATGTCTCAGTGTTCACATGAAGCTTTTCTAGCCGACATAAATGACTAAATACATAAAAAGAACACAATGAAATGCCAAACTGTGCACACAATCGCCAACATCATTCAGATCTTGAAGGCACATAAAAAGTGATTTGAAGTAAAGTATGTTTGTCGTTCTACCACACAATTCTTGTGTGTGTTCCAAAGTTTTGCTGTTATGTGGGTGAACAGCACAAAGTGGCGGCAATGGTAATGCCGCAGCCAGTCCCGCATCACATGCTCTGGCATGTGTGGTGAGTGAACGGTCGTCTACGACAGCACAGTCGGTGGCCTGAGAGAACAGCGGACAGTAATAACTCTCCTCTTTCACACACACACACACATACACACAGACCTACAATTACAACATCAATGCGTGGCAGAGATAAAGAAAGAACCCAAAACATCATTACAATTAGAGTCTACAGACTCTTCAGAGAAGATAGAGGAAAAGAGAGGAGGTGAAAAGGACACAAGAAGAGCAATGAGAGAGAAAAGAAAGACTTAATGAGAGGGAAAAAGCTACGACAACAAATCCTCTGATTCAAAGCTAGCAGTTTGAGATAACTTCGGCTCAATACCTAAATCAGGTCATTACAGTCTTAGTCTGGTCCATTTGCAGCTTATTCTGGGCAATTACCATGCATATATACTTATATATTTTTATAAAGACATGATTTATCCTCTACATTTTTAAAAAACTGTAATATTGTGAAATATTTATTACAATTTTAAAATAAATACAGAATTGGCGGATGAACTGAAATAAAACAATAAAGAAATTAGAAATTGGTAACAATAATAATACATTGTAATTTTGTAAAACAATTTCTATGCTACTTTCTTACAAAAATATTAATAAACAGAATATCAGGAAGTTGCATAAACATAGAGGGGTGCATAGTAAACGGGTATATGTGGTCCATGGACAAGCTGCCTGAGGACAAAAGCCAAACTCTAAAAGAATCCAGATGAGATTAGAAATAGAATGGTGTTCCATCAAAAACTGAACAGAAGTCAAATTAAAACTTGTGACACTCCCTAAAAGCACCTGAAAACCACTTCACCGTGTGTTTTAAGCTCTGTTTTCTGGACTAGATTTTCATTCATTGACATCTATGCCTGCTATTCACACTTAAGTCTACACGCAAACTCTCACAATTGACAAATTAGTCTCAGAGAGATACACACATGGACAGGCACCTTTAGAAGAGGCCAACGTCTCATTATGAAGGTGCATTTGAAGTATGTGCATCTTTGACAGTATTTGTAAGTGTGTATGTGTTTTAAGTGGGGGAATCTAGGCCCGGTTAAACCCAGCCTTCCTCTGGGACTGCTCAGCTGGTGAAGGGGGCTGGGGGGTTGGCACAGGGGTCTGCTGCTCTAAGAAGTCAAATTACCTCTGAGCCCGACTCATCAGCTCCTTGCACACCCACATGCCGCACACTCATTAATGGCGTACTCACCAGATTATTAGCACAGACAGGACTCGCAAACGGCACCAAAGTAACACTCGCGCTGCAAGCCATGGACATAAAACTCTCGGAGCAACTATCCACGCTTCGCTACACACATGCACGCATACACAACATGCAAACACACAAAGGGACACACGCAAATATCTTCAAATAAACGTAACACATTCTCTTGCACACACACATACACACACAGGGGCATTCTTGCGGGTCTCTAATGAAGCCCCAGTTGTGACGGCATGGAGGCGTCTGAGGCTCCGGCGGGATAATTATGCCGCTCCCTCGCAGCTGAGTTTGGCAGATGTAGGGGAGGGGTGCGAGCGGCGCCGAGCACGGAATAACGAGCGCGGGGGAGCGGAGGTGGGATTCGGCACGGACCCCGCCATCCGCCATTAGCAGCTTGGCACCGTCACAAATGAGTGTTTTTCACCAGAGCACCGGGAAGGGCTGCGAAATTCCAACAAATTCTAAGCTCGCGCTCTGTCGCAACACCCAGAGACGGTGAGAGAGAAATCGAGAGAGAGAGAGAAACACAAACAAAAGCAGGGTGGAAACAGAGGAAGATGGGAAGGGAGGGGGGGAAGGTTCACGCCGCCATGACCGGATTTGTCACCTCTCTCAGCGCAGGGAGCGCAGAGCGTGGCACCATGGGAAATTACCAAATCAGAATGCATTGATTTTCTTCAGGGAGGAGGCAAAAACATTCCTGAAAAACTGACATGGTTGAGAATTAAGAAGGAGATTGTATCAGACCTTTGTATTATTGAGAGCAGAGAGTGGTAGACTTTTGTTTTGTGAGGATGCAGAATAAAACGTTCTATTGTACGCCTCTGGTACGCAGGGACTGCATACGCGTCAGGCCAACTATTACATCTTCCTCTCTCTCTCTCGTACCTACTCCACTTCCATTTGTCTCTCTTTGTCCTCTTCTACTGTAATTACCATAGTGTCGCCAAGGTAGGACCGCGTGCTTCACTCCAAAGGGTAACTTAAAGTAATTGTATAACTGTGCGTGTATGTGTGCAACAGAACTATCATAAGTGTGAAGAAGTCCCACAGCAGTGGATGGAAAATAATCTCTGAATGTTGTACTTTCTGCCAGCTTTCTCTCCCACACAGTCCTGAACAGTCCCGTTTCCCAGGTCTGGTCAGCTGAGTCATCCGCCGCAGGGGTGTTGACCTTGCAGGCCGGTGTCACAGGAAACCAAGTCGCAGGGCTTGCTGACTTGACTGCGACTTCACCCTGTATCTGATGATCCGCAGTGTTTGCTACAGCTGTAGCATTTAACACTCACCATTTCTGTCACTAGCTAAAGAACTGTTTTGGTTTCACAGCTGCTTTTTATAGACACGGTTTCAAAACCTGATGAGCCGCCTTACTGCCTTTCCATCCGAGACACCAAGCTAACAATAATAGAAACTCAAGTAGGCCTTAGACAAGATCTCCTGCTTTATTTATTCGAATATAAGCACTCATTACTTAGAATGTTCTACACATTATACTGTCCAGATTTGATCAGTGAATCTCACAGTTCTGACATTTTCACACTGGTAAATAAACTTGTGACAACACTGAGGAAGAGGGCATTTGTTAATTTTCATATAATTTGTGTCAGGGGTAATCAAGGGTCTGCTATCAATATGTGGTAGAGTTGCACGATACTGGAATTTGGTACCAATCGATACTGAAATTGTAAAAATGTTAATTACCCGCTTAAACAGCGCTGATTTGACAATGTGTTCACATGTTTAACAGAAATGACTGTGATTGGCCGTGAAGGTCATCAGTTCACGGAACTCACCACTGTTTACGGAGTGTAACCACAGATTTAAAAGTTTTAAAGCATGATTTATCAGCAGATCACTCGTATGTCAGCTTATAGACAAATCAGCTGATAGACGTGACTTTGAAAAGCTCCAGTGTCTGTATCTGTGGTTATACTCAGTAAACAGGAGTGAGTTCAATGAATTGATGACCTTCTCGGCCAATCAAAGTCATTTCGGTTGAGCATGTGAACACAATGGCAAATCAGCACTGTTTAAGAACATGCTCAGTAGCGCTCAAATGTTAGCGGGAAATGGACGTTTTTAAAACTTCAGTGTCGATTGGTACCGAATTCCAGCATTGTGACAACACTAATATGTGGCGTACAAAAATTGCTTTTGAATGTATACTCTGTGCAAGGACAACAACTGCATGTTTACAGAATAAGCACTAGTAATGTTTAACGGCATGTTGTTGAACACTGTGTAAACGGAGAACCACAGCTAATCTAGTTTATCCCAAATTTAAAGGGTGTAAATCTCTAGTTTAGAACAGTCTTTAGTTTAGAATGTGCCCCAATTGATTTTGGAATAGTTTGTGACACTCATTCACTCATTCATTCTACTCAGTCTGTCTTCCTCTCTCTGATGGTAAACGATCAATTTCAAGGTGACCCTGGCTGAATTACGGTGAGTGTTTTGTGCGTGCGGGCGGGCAGGCGGCTGCAGCCTGGACCCAGTAATTAACACCAGCGCCTAATGAAGTCCAGCTGCTCACCGCGCAGACTGAGAGGCTGCCAAAAACCAGGAGAGCCCCTGTCAGCCAGCCTCATCCTCCTCACTCGCTCTCACTCACTTCCGAAGGTCAACCTCCCTCATCAGCACCCGGTCAGTTCATCTCTCTCTCTCTTTCTCCCTCCCTCTGCATCTATCCCTCCTGCAACATCTCGGTACCAAGAAGGGAGGGAAAAGCACTGATCATGCATTCCTCTCATCTCATCCCTTGTTCCTTGCCAAATCTCCCCCATTTCCACTCTGTCCCATGGATCCCTCCCCATTTCGCCAATCCACTCCATCTCTAGATTTTTTATGATGTCCAATGATCTTCTACCCTCACTCATTCTCTTAATCTCCAAAACAGTTTGCCATCTAAAATTGTTCTTCAAGTTCAAGGTGAAGTATTTGGTGATGCTGAATAACCAATGAGGTCACAGCATGATAAAAATTAGCCTATCAGAGAGCTGTCACCATCCTGGACTTCTGGATAATTACACATATAAAAAGTATTAATAAAATATACAGCCTTGTGCATTTATTTTATCCTACACCTGATCAGTAGAACCTAAGGATGTACTATACTAAAATTTGGTCTGCTAAAATCTAAACATTTTAAGTTATTACTGTTTTATTGAAGTAACAAGTAAGATGATTGTAAATGCATATATCTAACATTTCTGTGTAGAGTTTGCATGTTCTGTCCCTGTTTGCATGGGTTTCTTCCGGGTGCTCTGGTTTCCCCAACAGTCCAAAGACATGCGCTATAGGTGAATCGGGTAAGCTAAATTGTCCGTAGTGTATGAGTGTATGTTCTGGTCCTCCAGGTTAGGGGTTGAACGTTGGGTTAACAACCCACCTCGTAAAAATTTTAAGTTACAAAACACCAACATGGTGCGGCTAAAATATCAACTTCGATATAAACAACCCTGGGAGTAAGTAAATGTATATTTTATTCTTATTTATATTGCTCTGACACATGTTGTCAGTGATATTGTTATCTAATATTAAAATCTCTGTTATCAATATATTGCGCAACCCCAGTTCACACAATTTATAGATAATAGAACATGTTTCCTCAATGAATCACATGATTTAAGGTAAGCCTGTAGCCAAAATTAAGTGAGGAAAGTTGGTAGTTAAATCAAAAAACTTCCAAGCAATACACCACCAATTAATAAAATGTCAGACGCAACTCAAAGCATGAATCATAAACACAGAATTCCTCTGCACAGAGTTATACATACAACAAAACAAGGAGACAGACAAACAGCAGAGGCATGTTAGAGGCATACCCACAGGGTAAAAGTGAAGATTTAGAATGAATCCTAAAAGAAACCTAACAAGGAATAGGTCTATCTTAGATCTACCGTGTCCCACACCCTCTGTATTTTTTATCTACAAGTTACACCTCTGAATTCCCTTCTGGATTCATCCTTCCTGCCTTCCATCTCTTCTCCCACTCTGACTCCTATTCCGGATCAAAGCCAGGGTTCCTGTCATACAGGCACCTCTCAGTGCTCCTCAGAGAGCGGCCTTTGAAGAGTCCGACCCCAGGTGGCCCTTTCTCCCACACACGGGCTCCAGTGCATGCACACACTCTAAGGGGCCTACACCTGTCTCTCTGGGACCTCCGCCTCCACCCTTCCATCGAAAGTGTGCCTTCCCCTGATTCCTGTGTATCTCGCATAGAGCACTGATGAGCTGTGACATCCGCTTATTCCTTCCTCCCACACACACACACACATATACTCACACACTGAGCTGAAGTGCAGAGGCAAGATCACACCAGACGACAGATGTTAATTATCAGTCAAAATTTAAGGGGCATTATTTGCAGTTTACCTGGCACCGCTGTATCACCTGCACTGCTCTGCTGTTCTGACGTCTACTAGACAAACCTGGGGTCGACTTGGGTTGAAAGTAAAACTATACCCTGACTTCATCCCTTTGATGCTAAAATTCACACACCTTGTCATCTGCACACCTCAATTGCTTCCTCTAAGGGAGATTTCCCCTAAGGAAGAGCTCAATCCAAAAAAAAGAACTCTATGTTTTTAAGTTACTTAATTACTATGAATGGGGACTGGAGCTTCCAAGCTTCAAAAAGAATCCAAAAGCATCATTAAAAAGGCCCAAACGACTCATTTCAAGCCTCTACGTTTCAAGTCTTCTAAAACTATGATTGCTTTCTGAGAAAAATAAAGGTCCTGTCCCAAATGATAGACTTCATGCAAACATTGTCTTGGCACACTTTGGGTCCATTAGTACCAATTGAGCATCCTGTCAGCACCACATATTACCTGAGTTTTGTTGCTGACAATGTCCATCCCTTTATGACCACAGTGGTACCATCTTCTCATGGCTACTTCCAGCAAGATAAAGCACCATGTCATGAAGTGCGAATCATCGCAGTCTGGTTTCTCCACAGTCACCAGATCTCAGTTCAATACAGCATCTTTGGGATGTGGTGGAACGGGAGATTCGCATCATGGATGTGCAGCCGACAAATCTGCAGCAACTGCTTGATGCTTTCATGTTAATATAGATCAAAATCTCTAAGAAATATTTCCAGTCCTTTTTTAATCTACGCCACGAAGGATTAAGGCAGTTCTGAAGGCAAAGTGGGTCCAAGCCGGTACTAGTAAGGTGTACCTAATAAAGTGGCCAGTGAGTGTAGTTATTAGAATTAGCAATATACACAGAGTTACTTTTAAACTTAAAATGCATTAGTCCATTCACTGAAACTGCTTGGAGAAGGATGTCCAGCACATTATTTAAAAAGTGGAAGACATATATGGGTAAACTAAGGTTTGACCACTCCATCCTCAACATCTTCTCCCCCTTATCATGTATCTATTGCATAACGTCACGTGCACATAAGTCCTCTCCGCCAGCTACGACAGATGCCACTGTCACTCGAGAAAATAAATTCAGAATACTTAACGAATTAAGTGAGGAGCAAATTGCGGCTGGCCCCCTTTCATTATGCACAGATAGGCAGGCAGCTTGTTTGTCTTTTTAACAATTACCGCACGGCATGGAGAAGGGAGGGTTGGGAGGCTGACGAGCTCCTGATATTGCTGCTCCTTCCCCTCCACGGCAGCTGGCTGAGACACACCTGGACGGATCTGGGACGGCGGGGAGGAGAAGGGGGGAAACGGGGCAGCTGCACCTCTACCAGATCTACCTGAAAAAGATGCTAACATACCAGCACTCCAAAGACTCAATGAGATCTAGCAACTTCCAGTGTCAAAGATTATGACGTATCAGTACACCTGATTGCCCAAGTACACCCGATCCTCCACTTTTCCTCCAAGTATTGCTCCCACATATGTGATTTTGCCACATTGGCCGCAAGTGTACCTCATTTTCCATTCTGTTCCCACACCTTTTGGAGGAGGCTCCCCCTGAGTAGTTCTCTTATAGATCTCCAAACAGCTTGTAATTACCTTTAATAAACAGCATAAGAAGCAAATCAAGCGCAAACGTGGCAAAATGAGCTCTCAGGGGGATCAGACATCACTCAGCCTTGCAAACAAACATTTCGGCAAAACATTGCTGCCTCACTCGCTTTTCAACCTGACATTCTCTGTGGGGGCTTGAAGAGAGGATGGAGGAGAGTGAAGGAATGAAATCTATGGTGTTTGGTCATGGAGCAGGTTGGGGTCATGTTCAACCCAGTTTTGATTTCACAGCATGTTTAAGCTTGAATGTGAATCTATACACATATCTGTATACAACAGAGATGCACAATGCATGTGTACCAACTGGCAATATGTTTTAAATTAAAAGGTTTATATATGTTTTATTTATGTTTTTATTTTATGCATTTCAATAAATTTTTACCTATATCTATATTAGGGCTGCTCGATTATGAGAAAAATCATAATCACGATTATTTTGGTCATAACTGTTATCATGATTATTCAAAACGACATACAGTTGAAGTCAAAATTATTCGCCTCCCTGTGAATTTTTTTTTAAAAATATTTCCCAAATGATGTCTAACAGATTCAGGAATTTTTCACAGTATTTTCTATAATATTTTTTCTTCTGGAGAAAGGTTTATTTGTTTTATTTTGGCTATTATAAAAGCAGGTTTAAATATTTTGAAACCTATTTTATGGTCAATATTATTAGACCCCTTAAGCAATATATATTTTTTGATTGTCTGCAGAAGAAACTACTGTTATATAATGACTTGCCTAAATACCCTTATAAAGCCTTTAAATCGCACTTTAAGCTGAATGCTTGTATCTTGAAAAATATGTAGCAAAATATTGTGTGCTGTCATCATAGCAAAGATAAAAGATATCAGTTATTAGAAATGAGTTATTAAATCGATTATGTTTAGAAATGGGTAGAAAAAAAAATATTCTTTCCATTAAACTGAAATTGGGGGAAAAAGGGTTGCTAATAATTCAGGAGGGCTAATAATTCTGACTTCAACTGTATATATACAGTTATTTTCCTCCCTGTAAATAAGAAAAGGGAAAGAAAAAAACTTTAGTTATAGCCACAAAAGTCCTTCAGTCAAGAGCAGTGAGTGATTTTGTCCTTTTGTTCTTTGATTAATGATAAAAACAGTCGGCAGCAGGAATATTGCGCGCTGTCACTTTAAGAGCAGTACTCGTTTGTTTATTACATAAATGAGGGTTAATATGAATAATCACTAAACACCGCATTTCGACACAAATGGGGGCGGTATATGATGCAATAATCATTTTATCTCGATTAATGTTTTTTCATAATCGTTAGAAGCCAAAATAAATAGAAATAGAAACTTTTTCGATTACTTGCATAGCCCAAATCTATTTGATAATAAAAGGAAATCCTAAAGAATTGTTGTTGTCGTGCTAACAAAAAATATATAAAATCTCTATTTTTAAAGCAATATATAATTTTATTTATATTTTGCTGTTTTTGCTGAAAATTTTGTAAATTTACAAATTTAATATATTAAATAAAAAATAAAAGCTTTTTAACTTTTATTGAAAATTTACAACGCAAATCCATCTAGATCCACTTATTTGGTAAACAAAGCAAGTCTATTATATGATATATCTATTCAAAGACAGAAAATATTACTTACAAACTGTATTATAAGGAAATCAAATGAACATTTCATACTAGTCAATAATATTACTGAAATTAATTTAAAAACGGAATAAATATAAATTTACACACATTTACACAAGTAATAAATAAAACTAAAAATCAAATCTACCAATCAACCAAGCCTACCAATCATTAACTTCTAATTAATTTAAATGTTTTTCTTTTGAACTTTCTATTAACCAAAATACTCTCAAGAAATGATTCTGCTTTCCATAATAATAGAAAAAAAATCACTGTTTTCAATAATATAATATAATATAATATAATATAATATAATATAATATAATATAATATAATATAATATAATATAATATAATATAATATAATATAATATAATATAATATAATAATCAATAAATAAGGCAAGACATACTGTTAAATGCTACAAACAGGGTTATCAGGACCGTGATGCAAAGCATCTAAAAACTTAATCAGAAATAAATATTGATTTTATATTATTTTCGTATGTGAGGCAAATGAGACATGATATGATGCACACAAAACCAACAAAGCTATAAATAAGATTGATAACCAAGTGTTTAACATTCAATTACTTGGTATACCAGACAACAATATTTGCCTGCATAATGACCAATCAGTATCAACTATTGCAGAGACCTGTGTAGTAAAAGCTTAACATATGCAGATGTGTATGCATTAACCGTGCACGTGTGCTGCATTAATCTGGTCAAGCTCAACTCCCTCATCCTTCTCTCTCCCTCTCTCCATTCACCTCTAGCAGCGCACCCTCCATCATCCCCCTCAAACACTGCCCGGCCCCTCTGAGGTTCCGCCTGGCTAGCTCCAGGTGGTCTATGATGTGCATGAGGGGCTGTCATCTGTTCCCATGCTCACGTACTTGCCACATGGGCTGCAGTAGAGAGCGCCACACCATTAACAAGCCATAAAAACCAACCCAACCCTTTTAAAACATCAGAACACTGAGGAATAGCTGCTCTCACCAAAGCCACTCAACCTAACATCGGCTCAGCGCGCACAATAGAGACATCAGGGGCTGGATAACAGGGAGTGACATGCAATGTGAAGGAATGATGATTTCTTTTGCTCCGTGACTACAGAATGGAGGGCTGGAGTATGGATGTACACACACACACACACACACACACACACACACACTAGGCTAGACACTGGCTTGCTCGCGTACAGGCACTCAGTGAAGTGAACCCTCATCCACATTATCTACATCCATTGACTCCTAAAGCTTCTTGTGTGCTGCCTCATTAAGTCTGCGCTGACACAGAGAGACCGTGCCAGGTCTCCTTTAGTAGCCAGCCTCCGTGTATGTGTGTGTGTGTGTGTGTGTGTGCATGTGTCCAAGAGTGTGTCTCTCTCAAAGTAAAGGAAATTCACTGCTCAAAAGCTCAACAGCAACACATTCCCACAACACTTCACCCCAGACTAAAGGAAAGATCAACGTGTGTGACGGCTTGCATACATGAACACAGATTTTCGACAAATAATAGCTGTGATGTGACAAGACGAAGATTCAGATATGGAAAAGCGCACCCACAGTTGAGACAAGAAGACTATTATGACATCACAGAGAACACCCTGGGGTCAAACGGCAAGCATCTATGTGGTGTTGCCTTGACAACACATGTGTGACTCGTGCTCCAGGCGTCAGAATCACTGAGATGAATAACTAAGAATCAGCGGTTACATTAGCGATACTCTCTGGAGAGCAACCTCATTCAGGTGTATGTGCGTTCATGCCCCTGGCCCAGCCCCATGCACAAATAACCACTATGGCAATGTGGTGTGTGGGTGCGTGTGTGTATTTATGTGTGTAAACTGGCAGAAGGAATGGGGTATGGAAATCAAATGAAATGGTAAGGTTGTGCCCTTAGTTTTTAAAGAGGTCATATTATGGCATCATATTCTGTGTTCATTTAAATTTCCAATTTAGTTCCTGAATTTTGCAAATTTAACTATGTAAAGCAGAATTCAAATGAACAGAAATTAAATCAAGAAATAAAATGTAAAAAGATAATGGCCATCTTAGCACTGGTCCAACGTATGGTTGTCAGTTAACCATGTAATGCTTAACCCTGTTGTGCACACATAGAGTTAACTAATGAATGAGAACTGCAAAAATCTAACTTAAAAATAACAGTAAGTGACTGCATTCACAAAACCCTAAGCAGTGTACATAACTGAATTGAAGAACTACAGTGGAATTAAACATATTTCAGAGTAGGGCTGCACGATTCTGGCTAAAATGAGAATCACAACTTTTTTTTGCTTAAAATCAAGATCACGATTTTCTCACGATTCTGTAGATGTAAAATGAAGGTTAATATGAGTCGGCTATTATTATTGTTAATTCTCAAACATATGGTAAAACAAAAATAACAACATCAGGCCTATGTGTAGGTCTACTGTTGGTTAAAATGCTAAATTTTGTATAGATTTGGAATGGTGGACTTGAACAGATTTTAAAGTTGTCCTGGTAGTAAAGTTATGACATCAGAATATAATTATTCATAATTCTAAAGATAAATTATTATGTTTGGGACATATGCTAGTCATTTGTCATTGAGAACATTATTAGACCATTTTTTCACTGGTAAAATTGAACATTTGCCATTATCAGATTCCCTCTTGCATTATATTCAACATTATATAGGCTACAGTTGTTATACTGACCCAGTAAACATTAATTTTCAAGCACAACACTTTGTGTTCCCTATAAAAAAAAAAAAAAAAAACATATCAAATGCTTGTAGTAATCATAACTCTTAAATGCAATATGATCATTTAAATGATGTGCACACTTTCGGTTTCACTTTTCACTGTCGAGTGCGGTTCATGTCATGGCTGCCATCACACTTTCAGTTTAGTTTGCAACAAACTGAATGTTATTTGCAACTTTATTACCTGTTATTCACAGCCTATGCAGGTTCTTTTCACTAAAGTAGACATCATTGGCATGCGCGCGTACTCTTGGTAGAAACAAGCAGTGCGTCAACTCATGCGAAGTGCAACCGCCTTTATGCTTTTTCCTGACTATGGAAATATAGTTTGCTGAATCGAAGAAAAGCTGGATTATGATCATGTGTAGGGTCTTTTTTCGATTAATCATGCAGCCCTATTCCAGCGGTGACTCACAGCGGTCAAGGGATGTTTGGGCCATATAAACTGTATTGCTTCGGCCCAAAGATGTTTAATACAGGTCACTTATAATAAGAGGACATAGCAACATTTCAAGATGGCACTGTATGAAGCAGTTTTCAAAGCAAAAACAAAAACACGACACCTCGGCTGGTAGTTGATTTAGTTGAAATCTACAATTATAATGTACTGTAATGTTACTTGGACAAAAATAATAGGAATTACTTTTTTAAAAATCTTGAGATTTTACAGTGTGTACATGTCCTTTAATTGTTTTGTGGCAGCCTTGAGTTTATACTTGATAGATAGAAAAATGCTAGTTTTAAAATGCTAAATTAAAAATGTCTGAAAACATTTAAATCCAAGATGTTTTAATTTGACATATCATAATAAACCAAGACCACACACATTTTTAGTGCAACAACTCCTATTCTGTAATAAGAACAAAGTAGGATAGATAGGCTACTTATACTGCAGTATGAACTATTGTACACCACCATAAAAAAAACATTCTATTAATCCACTCGGCACATTATTAACAACAAGTGCAACATGTGGGAAAAAAGGCCCCTAAAAATTACTATTTTAATCCTATCTTAAAAAAAAAGAATGGGGCTCTTATGTTCGAGCCACATCATATTTGTTATGAGGCAAAAATTACCTGTTCAATTCTGAGGGTCAAAAAAAGTATGGAAAATGAGCATGAAAACTACATTATCGGGACCTGACAGATAATAAGTAAATGAAAAATGGAGAAAAAAAAAGATGGCATGACCCCTTTTATGACCAACCATGCACTGTTCTCTACTATAGCCCTGCTTCTTCTACTCAAGCAGTGAGAGATGTATGTGTGCTTGAGGGGAGGGGGGGTCATTCATTCAGGTAATCTAGCTAGAAATGGAGAGAGATAAGGGGGAACAAACCTTGCAGCTGGGCGGGCTCTCCTACAGGCCATCCGACAGGCAGGGAGGGTGGAAAGAGAAGGCAGGGTGACAGTTAGTCAGCAGCTCTATGATCACATGAGGGTTAGATGGTGGAAGAGGGGTCAGACATGGGGGTCATGGCTCACTCATGGTGACGTATGGAGGGAGACTGGGCTGCCATGGTTTTGCATGTCTAAAATTGTCAAAATACACTATAAACTAGAAAAAATGGCCATTGGTAAGGGGAGAGTTCCCTCAAAATTGAAAATTTTGTATTCATTTACTCACCCTCATGTCATTCCAAATGTAGTCTACCAGTCAAAAGACTCACTTCTACATATAGCCATTTTAACTTCATAGCACCCATCCCCATTTATTGCTGGACCATATTTGTGTTCCTCAGAAGAAGAAAAAAGGTCCTCGCAAATTACAACTAACCACTAGACTGGTGCCCCAAAATCTTCCCACTGGGCAATTTTACTGGATGTATTTGCATCATCGCTAGGTATTCTGAAGTGACAAGGCAGCCGGCAGTGACATTCAACAAGATCTAAAATGTAACCGTTTAGTATATTCAACTGAAAGAACCACAACACAGGCTAAATCACCTATGGTAGCCTGTAGAGCTACATATCATTGAAGCAGAGAAAAGAACACAATGCTGCAAGGTAACAGGTGAACGTTTTTAACATTAGGCTTCTGTAAGTGTACAGTATATTTTGTAACACTTGTATTGTATGGCATGCATTTGCCCAACATACACTTAAATCATTGGTAGCTTAGGGTTAGACCCTACGATGAAGTAGATGCTAAGTTAGTTCCTCCAAGTCAGTTCCTCAAACTCGGTCCTGGAGAGTCCTGCTGAGTTTAACTTGCTTCAACACACCTGCCAGAAAATTTCTAGTATATCTAGTAGGAGCTTGATTAGCTGGTTCAGGTGTGTTTGATTAGGGCTCCAACCCTAATCTCCTAAACTCTCCAGGACCCTTCAGAACTGAGTTTGGACACTGCTCTAAGTGGTTCCTCCCTATAACAAAAATCCTTTTTATCGCCTGTGATGTGAATGAACAGAAAAGTGAACATTTGATGCATGTATGTATTTGGAATTGTATATATATATTAAAGGCTATTGGGTATAGATTTGTAGGAGATTAGAGGTCTTATATTTAATACAAGATGTGACTTCGACTCTCTTAATTTTTGTTAGGTCTTGCTGATAATAATTTGAACAGTGCAACAAACAGGAAGTTGTTTAACTTTCTTACCTATGCTGCCCGTATAAGTATATTTCTTAAATGGATATAAAATTAGTAAGTAATATTTGATCTTATGTCATTGGAATATATTACACAATGGTCAAGAGGAAAAAGTGATCTTTATCAGAAATGGACTCCTTTCCTTGAGTATGTAGGTCCCAGGATTTCAGGTACATTTTTGCAAAACCTTAGATCACCATAAACCCTGGTTAATTTATATATTCTTCTATAACTATTATTTTTGATGTTCATTATATGCTGTGATGTAGGGTTGCACGGTTTACCGGTACTTAGGTAGCACTGTGATACTATGGCTCCAAAATACTGCCGGTGCCACTGTAGTTTGTAAATGGTTGTATCGTCATTAGCGGTTCTACAATAGTTAATGTTGCATGTGGGTCACTAAAGTCACTAAAACGCTCACTCATTTGTGCTGGCAAATAATCAATAGACCACTTTATTTTAATTTAACAGTCTGCTTTAAGGCTACAAAACTGTGTAGAATTGGTGCCTTTTATGGCACGTTTTCTGATGCTTCAAATACACATCTGAATCAGTTCATTTCTGTTCCAGTGAATAAGATTTAGCTAACGACCTCGGCAATCTCTTAAAAAGAGCAACCCACTGAAGTGAAATTTGTAATTACTTTGGATTCTTACCTGATAAGTCTTAAAAAAAAAATAAAAACATTAGTGAGCAAATCCGAAAATAGCAACAGGAAACACTAAGAAAACAATATTTTTTTAACTTAATATTTAGTTGAAAAAAAATCTCTTCTTACAATGAATTTAGTTTGGTAAAGTTTTTATCTTAATCTTTTGGAGTTAAAAACGGAGCCATCGATTCAGACGGGTTGCAGATTTCTGCAGTCATGACAGATCATATAGTGTGGTCAATGGTTTATTCATTTATTTATTTATTGCAATAACAACAAAACAGTCACAGTATATACAATATATATATACATCATATATAGGCAATAATGAGGGAATTATGAAAAAAATTAAGTATTAAAACATATAAAATATATTATTTGTGACAATTTGCTTTATTTCATAGATTTGAGTTTTAAATTAATACAGTATTGCGATACTACTTGGTATTGTGATACTTCAACTGGTATAGTATCGTGGCCTAAATTTATGGTATCGTGACAACCCTACTGTGATGTTGAAAAATGTATTGGTTGTAATCTGTGGTCATTGCTCTTTTGTTTTGCTTTGTTAAAATAAAGGCAAAAAAAAAAAGAAAAGAAAAGAAAAGTGAACACTTCTGCCAATATTTTTAGGAAATTAAAGTTCCTGCAGCGCAAACACCCTATTGTCAAACATTTTGACCATCAACAGACAACTCACTACATTTTCAGTTTTTAAAATCCTTGAATACTTGTTCATAATATGACGAAATGAGCAAACTAACAAGTGATAGTTCACCCAAGAATGAAATTCGCTTTATGATATCTTTAGAGAATGCCCATTTTTGACTATAAAAAAATCTAACGCAAACAGGTTTAAAATAACGCTGAATCCCACTGACGTGTACTGCACAGATAATTTTTTTTTCAGCGTTTAGATCCAGTTTGAAGCAACATGATGATGAGTAAATGAGGACAGAACCTTTCCGAAGAATTCTGTTGTCATTTACACTCCCACATATTCACTCTAAACTTGTATGACTTCCTTATTCTACTGAAGGCAAAATAATACTGATAGCGGATTTAGTTTTATTGATTATGGATACATTTTTTTTGTTGATACAATGGGTGTCAATGGGAACTGATAAGGTTTAGCTGCCACCATTCTTTAAAATATCTTTAATGTATCACCAATAAAAGTGAGGAAATAATATAGTTGGGAGTAAAGGATGACAAAATAATCATTTTTGAGCAAACTATTCAAGAAGAAAGACCCCAGTGGCCTGATAGACAAGACCCTGAAAAAGTAAACTGTTGAGAGAGAGAGAAAGAGAGAGATGCGATACAGGAGAGAGGAGCAAGAGAGAATCAGGGTTGGACGGAGGGGGGTGAAGAGGCTGACTACAGCTCAATCCAGTAATAAAGGCAGATGAAAGGGAGGTTAAACACAATATGCTAATTGAAATGTGTTGGCTGATTAAGGGCGATTGAGAGGAGAGTGGACGTGCTGTGAGTTCTGTACGCCGGTGATTAGTGCAACATTAGTGTCTGCATGCTTTTCCTTGCGACGTGCCCAAATGGACGGATGGAGATAGAGGTGTTGGGGGGAAGGGAGAGGTGAAATGAGTATAGCCTCCTTCTGCTTGCCCTCTCCTACTGTTCCTATACTTTACACCCAACATGAAAAGCACAGAAAAACACAGAAAACTTGTCAAGCCCCAAGGACTGCATTGAGGCCCGAAAAACAAACCAGACTATGTGCGTCTAGCCTGCCTAGCAAAACACAAACATTATAAAACATCACACCTTATCACAAGGAGTGTCAAGAACGTGTCAAGGAGGACGTGTGGAATACTAGGCCGAGCTCCTCGTTGTATTGTCTGAGAGGCCTTGTGTTTTGTGTCGGCTTGTTTGCTACTCAAGCTTATTTTCCTCTCTCTTGTCTTGCTTATCTGTCAGTCTGTCTGTATTTTTAATACTATTATTTTTCGCTGCACAATCTTTTGTGTGTGAAGGTCTCTCAGGAGCACAGAGGATTTTTTTTTTATTATTCTGCAGGCTTTATTGTTTTTCACCACGCAGCTGTAGACCCACGGGGTGCCCCCTGCAGGTGTGAGAGTGTGTATGAACGTATATGCGTGCGTGATTTCGAGTGTTCGCTCTCAGGAGCATGCACTTGCGTCGGCTCTCCCCCCGCCAGCAGGGCGCGCCGCTGTGCAGAGGTGATCATCAAGGGGTGCTGTGCTAAATGAAGACTAAAATTAAAAGCAATGCACTGAGATGCCTGTGACTACACGGGCACATCCCCGTGAGGGTGGCCCGACAGTGGGACACGACATCTTTTTGCCCTCAAACTAACAGCCTGGCTCAGAGGGGTTCTGTTATTTTAATATGAATATAAACTCACTGAGCTGGATCGAGCTCCCTTTCTCATTTTCATCTGCATTCCTGGCATTTGAGGAACAATTCAAAATGGCGTCTTTTTTCTTCTTACACTGTCAAAGAGCAATTTGAAGTCTTTTTGCATTATTAAACATATGCTGTAGAGAGTGAAATGAAATTTTATGATACATCACATGCATCACTGCACATGCTAAGCGTTGTAGTCAAACACTTCATAGAGTGATGTAAAGTTGTTTTTAACTAATAATAGCTTTATAATTTGCAATAATCACACACACACGCACACACACAATATATATATTTGCACATATAATTCTGACATTATCTCACACTTTAAAGCTTACATTTTTTATGACATTTAAAGTTAATAATATAATATATAATAATATACAGTTGAAGTCAGAATTATTAGCCTCCCTGAATTATTAGCCCCCTGTTTACTTTTTTCCCCCGATTTCGGTTTAACAGAGAGATTTTTTCAACACATTTCTAAACATAATAGTTTTAATAACTCATTTCTAATAACTGATTTATTTTATCTTTGCCATGATGACAATAAATAATATTTGACTAGATATTTTTCAAGACCCTTCTATACAGCTTAAGGTGACATTTAAAGGCTTTACCAGGTTAATTAGGTTAACTAGGCAGGTTAGGGTAATTAGACAAGTCATTGTATAATGATGGTTTGTTTTGTAGACAGTCGAAAAAAAAATAGCTTAAAGAGGCTAATCATTTTGACCTTAAAATGGTTTTTAAAAAATTAAAAACTGCTTTTATTCAAGCCAAAATAAAACAAATAAGAGTTTCTCCAGAGGAAAAAATATTATCAGACATACTGTGAAAATTTCTTTGCTCTGTTAAACATCATTTGGGAAACATTTAAAAAAGAAAATAAAATTTAAAGGGGGGCTAATAATTCTGACTTCAACTGTATATAATATTGATTTAACATATAACATTTCGGGTAACACAATCACCTCACAGCAAGAAGCTCTCTGGTTCAAGCCCTGGCTAGATAAGTTGGTGTTTCTGTGCGGAGTTTGCATGTTCTCCCAGTGTTTGCGTGGGTTTCCTCAGGGTGCTCCAGATTCCCCCACAGTACAAAGACTCGTGCTATAGGTGAATTGAATAAGCTAAATTGACCGTAGTGTATGTGTGTGAATGCAAGAGTTTATGGGTGTTTCCCATTGTTGGGTTGCGGCTGAAAGGGCATCCGCTGCATAAAACATATGTTGGATAAGTTGGCAGTTCATTCCGCTGTGGCGACTCCTGATTAACAAAGGGACTAAGCCAAAAAGAAAATGAATGAATGAATAATTTTTGTCACTGCATTGCAAGATGTGTAACTATTTTCGGTTTCTCACAGACAATGTTTTGTAAATGAACAATATAACATCAGCACACATATTCAATATTCATCAGATGGCTTACAGTAAGTCTCTTTGTGTCACACCACCTAAACGAAACAATACACAACAAATCTCAGCTCTATTCCATCATTCTTCACTTCAGTCCAGTCAGCCTTTGTCACATCTTAGACAGGTCTTGGTGTGGGGTGTATTGCAGTGTCTTTCTCCTCACAGGGGAAATGAAAGGGTTTATACTGACTCTCATATTATGGAGTGTGTGTGTTTCCAGATGAGGTGTGAAAATGTTATTGTTATGCCAAAATTCTGTTTCCATCATAAGTTAAAAAAAGCTGTATTCCCATATACATGACTATAAGGTGTCAAATTAAACTACAAACATTTCAAATAGTCTGACAGTTAATTTGAGCTCATAAAAATGGCATGATTATTAATTATAAAAAGCAGTTTTAATTAAATTTATTGCACATAATACTGGACTTCACTGCTCAAGTCAAATCAAAAGTGTGTTTGTGCTGTAAACATATCAATGCATAATTTATCTGTATCAAAATGCGCACAAATGTCACTAATTATGAAAAAAGTCAATCTCTAACTGATCCACCGTACAGGTTGAAAGAGTATTGAGTCAATGGGATCAGACAAAGCTAAAAACGAAGCTGAACAGACTATCACTGCAACATGAAACTAATGATAATGCAGTATAAAAAAACACACAGTAAATAAAAGTCTGCATGACCCTGTGCAGTCTGGAGCTGTTGGTTGTTTGATGAAATCAGGGCAGCGCTAATGAAATTCATTTTTCCCGTACACGCGGATTGCCGCCTCCGTGCTAAGGAAAATCGTTACGCGGTCTCTCCGCACAGAGACAAACGTCTACATTAAATAATCACACGGCTTCAATCAACAGGCAGGGAAAAATAAACCCACATTCCTCCAGGCTCACCGCCTCCTGGAGAACGGAGCTCTGATCGCATTCGCCTGCCTCACCAGTCGGATTAATTAAAACACTAGGCTTTTTCCACCCCTCCCATCTCGGTGTAATCAAGCTCTTTTGCAGCAAACCGCAACAGCCCGAAATCTTTATCGATTCCCTCACCAATGCTCAACGCCACTTACATGCAAACACGGGCGCCCAAGATTTGAAACGACACCAACATAATCTAAACCTAAATTAAAGATCAAGTCACAAAACCTCAAGGTGCCATAACCACCTGAAGCATGCCTTGGGAAGCCTTCAGGTGTGTAAAATGAATGTTAAAAGTGTGTGGTGTGTGTGTGTGTGTTTTTTTAGTAATTTGTGGGAGGAAAGTCTCTCGTGATTGGCGCACGTTTCTCTTGGGCTGATGGTGGAGCAAAGTGATGGTACAGAAAATGACACAGGCAGTGTGTTCACGCAGTGGTGGGGCGCTCACAGGAAGGACACGAGAGAAAAGGGGAGAGGAGAGGAAAAGAGAGGAGCAGATGTTGCAAGTTTGAGGAGGTAAACTGATTGAGATGAGGTGTCACCTCTGTCTACTGGTGACTGTGAGCGCGCGAGAGAGAGGAGGGGGACGGAGCTGGAAAGAGTGAGAGGAAGGGGGATGTGGGAGTCTAGGTGAGGTATGATCACACCTCTGCAAAAAGGTAGGACAACTGAAAGGGGAAGCGAGTGTTTGCTTGACAGAATGCGTCTGTCTGTGTATGCAAGCTCTTATCATACGTGTCAGTCATTTACATATAAGAGCAGGTACTGTATATACGGGAAGATATGCACAGGGGCTTCACATCAACTCCATTCACATCTCGAACATATATGCAACAGCCATGCTCACACACACACATACACACATGCACATGCTTTTGGCAGAGCAGCAAGCATGAATATGCATAGTGAAAGCAGTGATGAAACACGGAAGGCGGAGAGATCAAATTTGTGTGAATTCCACAGCTGCCAAACGGTGAGCAAAAAGCACAAAGCTAAATTCTTCTCTTTAACACGGCAGGAGAAGAACATGTAGCCTGCTAAACGTTCACTCAATTAGTAAGTTCAAGCCTAACAATTAGCAATAATTAAATATATGTCACAGTGAAAAGGCATCAACTGCATCTGCAGTCAAAATGGTGCTATTTCAGTAATGGCTTGATCGTGGCATGATCAATCACAAAACACACATCATATCATAAAGCTATTTACACAGATTTGTAAATTGTGACATAAACTTGTAAGTAGGGACAATTCTTAAAATATAGGAAATTGAATGGCTTGAATATTAAGATATACAGATTTTCATAAATTCATTTGTACTTCAGCAACATGCTTGAATCTACCAACTATTTCTCATTAAATTTGAATGATACTAAAAAAATTTGGCGTGCCATGATTGTTTGTACAGTAGCTGTGCATCTACAGTGGTGTAAAGCAGTGTTTCTTAACCACATTCCTGGAGGACCACCAGCTCTGCACATATTCCGGGTCTCCTTAACCAAACACACCTGATTCAGATCATCAGCTCATTAACAGATACTGAAAGACCTGGGATGGGCGTGACAGACAAGGGAGACATCCAAAACATGCAGAGTTGGTGGTCCAACAGGAACGTGGTTGAGAAACACTGGTGTAAAGTAACAAATTACAAATACTCAAATTACTGTAATTGAGTAGTTTTTTTCTCAGAAATGGTCATTTATTAAGGAATTTTAAAAATGTGTACTTTTACTTTCCATTGCGTACATCTTTAGTGCTGTATTGGTACTTTTACTAAACTAATTTCCTCCAACCTGCAGTCACTACTTTTTTATTTCCTGTCTATGGGAAAGAAACCAGTCCTGCGATTCCTGTCCAATCAAATTGCACATAGAAAGTAAATCGCATCATACTGAACTACCTTAAAAAATGCAGCAAACTGCTTGGAAGCATTAAAAAGTGTCCGAGAAAATACTTTACACGCAATGACCTAAAGACTGTTTAGACTGCATGTCACTAATGAGAAGATGTCAACTGTAGGATGACTGAAATGGCCTTATACAATAACTAAATGCACTACAGAACGTTATATTTACAAACGCACACAAATCACAAGTAAACTCATCAACCTTTCCCAGCATAATACACACTACTCTTGAGTACTTTTAAAAAGGGCTACTTTTTACTCATATATTGAGCAATATTTACAACAGACACTTTCACTTTACTTGCATTACATTTTTGAGCAAGTAATGGTACTTTTACTTGAGTACTCTTCCACCACTGTACATCTGACATTTATAAATCTACATTCAGTCATATAACAATGTAATATCATAACATATATCTGTACCATGAACACTTATAATAAAGATTATGAAACTGCATACAGCAATAATATCCCTCAAGTATTTAATGTAATGTATTTTTATTTTTAAGCATTGTGCATGACTGCAAATTCCAGCATAATAGGCAGGCTAAAATATCAAAGTCTTATAATAGCCTCACTAGTCATATATCAAAGCTGACAGATAGTGTAGCTTTTTAATGATTGCTTCGTAATCTCAAAAAGAAAGAGGAAGACAGAGTGCAAAAGCGCTAAAACTAGAACTCCTTTGTGATCTCGCTTCAATTTTCTGGCGCCTAACGCAGAGTCTGATAAAGGTTAATACATGACTCCCTTTTCATTATTAAAAGACGTCATCAATCTTTGAAGAGGGGTGGAAAAATAATAAAATAACAACGGCACTTAAAATAATCTGCCTCAATTCCATAATTAATCTCCTCCAGCTTTTCTGACAATTATGATGTTAATTAACCCAAAATTCCCTTCATGGCGATGGGGAGAGACATACGATCCGCATTGCTGTCTCACACGCAGCCTCTATCTCTACCATCAGTATCTTCAGAGAGGGAAAGAGAGGGAGGATGGAGGGATGAAAGGAGAGAGCTCTCAGCGTGGTCCAAATTGGATTGTGTTGGTCTGAGATTGGCCAGGTTGGATGCAGTTTGATTGAATGGTGAAGGGTCAGGTGATATGGGAAAGAGGGATGGGAGAGAGATATGTGAATGGATAGATACAGGGTAGGAGGTTAAAGTCAGGGCGGTTAATATGGGAATAATTGGGTGCTAAGCACTTCCATGCTCATTACGACAGGAAGAAAATGAACACGGATCCAAAGGGCCCTTGAAATAAACTCAAAATTCCTCCCACATAAAATAAGGACAGACAAAAAGTAAAGTGTAGACTGCAAACACACACGCACACGCGCACACACACACACACGCAACTTTATGTGGTTAGGCACAATGGCCTTCCTTAAGACAGATGGAGCATGCTCACTAAGACTCTATGAATATATCAGGCGGCTCCACTCTAGTATTGGCTGTCAGAACTGGAGAAGGTATGGAAGTTGCTGAGGCTCAGAGCATTGCGCCGTTTGTTCTGCGAAATTACTCACTGGCCCAGCTCGTTAATCTACACTACAGTGTGCTGCAGCAGCAATTATTACTTAAAGAATAACAACACCAAGGGAGGAGGCATATAAAACAACTACAGAGGAACTCTTCAGTTAGGCTTATAGACTGCAACCAGGGTCACTAGCCAAAGAAACATGGGATGTAAAATATCATCCACCAAGAATCAATCATTAAAAAGTCCCACCCAGTCCTCTATAACATGCTACTCTTCGAGTAAACATATTTGAAACATTCCCATAACATAATTAGATAAGTCATAAACCCTTTACTAGTCCACCTAACCTAACATAAGTAGAGTTTCAACAATGGTAAATAACACCACCCCCACATGCAAATCTAGTTACTCGATCCATATAATAACCACAACAAAGAGTAAAATAACATATTTGAAAACATCACCATAACATGGTAAGATAAGTCATACACCCTTCACTTTCCACCAAACCTAACAATTAAAACTTCACCAAATGTAAATAACACCACTTCCACATGCAAATCAAGTTACTCTTTCTATAGAATATCCATAACAAAGAGAAAAATACATCTAATTGTCCACGACAGGCTACAGGAATGAAATGAAGGGGAATAAAAGAGAACCTAATTGTTTGTTGGCCTTTGCTGAAGGAGCGAGACCTGCAGTCTTGGTCTCGGCTGCATGGTGAAGAGTTAACAGAGCAATCAGACCTGCAGCCGAGGCCTCAGCTGCGTAGTCAAGTGTTAAACAATGGAACAGCTGTTGAGAGCGATGTCTGCACTTCCAGAAATAGAGCTGTTCATTTCACCTGTCTGTCTCACACCTGTGTGCAGGGAGTGAGAGAGAGTGCTGGGGCAAGACTAAGGCAGCAAATAAGGGTAGGAAAGCAGGAGGAGCGACTGGCAAGCAGCCAAACACACACACGCATACACACACACGTAAACACACATAAACGCACTCACACTAGCAGAGGAAACTATGAGGTCAACTTACCGATCATATGATTGGCAACATGGATCTGGATCTCTCGTTCCGTCTCAAAGGTCATTTGGCATTTGATGCACTGATACGTCTTCTTCTACAAGGAAAGATATAGGATTGGAATTCACATTGCTTTTATCATTCTCCGCACACTCACAAACACCCAACCTATCCTGCTGCAATGAGAGGGGAAAAGGCAGCGATTCTCCTATCTGTTACACTGAGTTGAGACAAAAGCACAGGTAAAGATTGAGCGTCCCTGGAAGTTCACTGTCAATATCTAGTGAAGCGAACAGGCTGTACAATAGCCCAGCAGGATGAGGCTGCTGAACCCTCTGGGGCCAGTAGTAATGTAGCCATGAATTCACACATCTCTCTTTGACTCAGAACACTTTGGGAACACAGGGAACTTATACACTAAAAATACTGCCAGAAAATGGTTGCTGGCAATGTCTCCCCTTTTCAAAAGAAATTGCATAAAATTCTTCTTTGAACTGCCAAAAGAAAAGAAATAATAGGAAAAGAGACGCACACAAAAAAGAAAAGGTAGAGAAAGAACACAAATTTGAGAACTAGAGGAAAACCTCAAATGACCCCCAAAAATACCCTAAGCGAATACAAACCATTTTATAAAAGAACATTTCTGTCAAAAGGCCCTGTGCTTGTTGAAAATGGCTAAGAGTAATCTTTTGATCTTCTGGTTTTAAATTGAACTCTCAAATACATTTAGCTTTCCTTTTAGGAGAAGACCAACATATAATTAAGATTTAGTTTAAATGTAAAGTATATCAGCATATAAGAGTGAGGCCTTGACACTTACCTTAGGAACAGGAGAAGCATCTGTAACTTTTTTAGCTCCACTGGTCTCAGGGCTCATCTCGGTATGGTCCACCTGAATGTGACTTTCCAGGTCTTCCAGGGTCTCAAATTTAACAGCACACTCTGAGCAGCGCAGTCCAGTGGTTCCCTTATCCCCAGCCTCTTGTGGAGTGACAACGACTGTTGGGGACTGGCCGTTTGTCCCTCGACTCATGCAGCCAGCACAAAGACCATAAGGCAGGCCATTGACATCTATCTTGACCAGCTCTTGCTTATTCTTGAAGTCTTTGAGACAAAGGGCACATTTATATAGTTTGTGGGGCTGCAGCTGGCCGTTTGGAGATGATGAGGCTGATCCTCCTCCTCCACCACTACCCCCAGAGGATGAGAGCTTCTGCATGTGAAAAGTTCCATGTATCTTCAATTCGAGCGTTGAGGTGACAGTTTGCATGCAAACAACACAGCGGAAGCCTGTGAGGGAGTTCCTCAGGTCAGGGTGCATCTGGCAGTGCTCAATAAACTCTTCTTCGCTCTGCAGGGGCATCTTGCAGATACGGCAGGTGCCTGTGTCCAGGCTCTTGCTGTGGGTGACCTTGTGCTCAGTGAGAGTAAGAAGTGAAGGAAAGCGTTCGCCACAGATGGGACACATGTAATGCTTTGCTGGGCCACGATGCGTCTGGGCATGTTCCCTCAAGCCATTCTCAGAAAAGAAGGTCCGTGAGCAAACGTTGCACTTATGGTTACCCTTGATAAAGTCAGCCTTCTTTTTTCTTGTGCCTGCATCATCCTCTCCAGGCCTGATATTGTGGTCTCGAAGGCGGTGATTTTGAAGAAGAGACTCCATTGTATAGGCTGCACCACATATGTCACAGGCATACATTGGCTCTGAGGCATCCAGCTCCTCTTCACCACCGCTGGCTTCATGGCTGTTTGCTGTTTCTTGACTTCCTCCTTTTAGCAACATGTTCTGCAAATCTGCTTGCTCAGCAGCTGCGGTCGATCCTGCTGTGGAACGCTTAGAGCTTTGAGTCACACCATTGGGTGTTCCATTTTGGCTTCCTCCATTTCCATTGCCATTTCCTCCATCAAAAATGCAGTGCTTCTCTCTGAGATGCCTTTCCAAAAGGACAATGGCATGGAAGGCCTTCCCACAGAGCCGGCAGTTATACTTTTTACTGTGAGTAGTGATGTGACACTGGAGCTCTACTTCTGTGCCAAAAGTTTCACCACAGAATATACATTTGCGCGCTTTTCCGGATGCCCCGGTACTAGCAGGATGGCCTAAATGACTATGCTTCACATGTAACTGCAGATCGCTTTCTTTACGGAAGTCCCAAGCACAGGCAGTACAGCGATACATTTTTTTCTCATTGCTGTGTTTTACAGCGAGGTGAACTTGTATTGACACCTTTGAATCAAAAACTTCCTGACACAGTGTGCAGTGGTACAGCACAAAGGTATGCATGTCTAGCAAGTGCTTTTGCAAATCGTCAACAGAAGAGAACTGTTTATCACAGCTCTCACAGACATACTGCGTGGAAGTGGTGGTGTAGTGAATGGTCAAGTGCTGAAGAAGTGCCTCTTGAGAATCAAAGTCTTCTTTGTTGCATTGTGGGCAAGACTGTCTCCTCAGCAGTAGTTCCAGGTGGGACTTGAGATGGGCTTGGAAGCCCTCAAAGCTGCTGAATCGGAGGTCACACTGATTGCAGGGGTAGTCTCCATTAGCAACTGCTGGGGTGCTGTCACCAGTTACCCTATGGCGCTTAGGGGAGGATATCTCCACATCCGATGAGGCTGGACTCAAGTCTGCTACTTTGACCTTACGCTTATTGTTGGCAAGTGGGATGTTCTTGTGATTCTCCTTAATGTGTTTGGTAAGTTTGAGGAGAGAACCAAAAATTGGAGAGTTGGTGCAGTAAGGGCAAGAATACACTTCCATGAATGACTGTGAGGGCTGCAAGACTGGAGACTCCATCTTAGTCACACTACCCACACTGCTGCAATGTGTCTGTTGAATGTGCTCTGTTAGTGAGGACTCTGTAAGAAAGCCCATGGAGCACTGGTTGCAGAAGAAGGCATGGTTGCCCTCCAGAGTGGTGGATCCAGCAACCACACCACCAGATAAGCAGTGAGAAACACGGATGTGTTCTTGCAGACTGTTAATGTCTGCAAACATATCAGGGCAGTAGTTGCAATGAAAGGCTGAAACATTACTGAACTGCAGAAGGGGAAAGTTTGAGGCAGAGCTCCCACTGGATCTATGTGCTTTGCGCACATGCTCATTAAGGTTATAGAGAGTAGGCAGAGTTTCCAGACATAACTGGCAAGTGTGGCTCTGCTGAGGTTTGTCTGCATGGATAGTCTTCAGATGAATTTCGAGGACAGCCAGACTGTTGAAATCTCTCTTGGAGCAATACGGACAACTGTAAGTCACTTTGCCTGACCAGGTTCCATCATCATGGTCAGAAGAAGGTGCAAGCTTGCGTCTACTCTGTCCAGGCTTGAGGGTTGAGTCTGGGGTTGATCCTCTCTCCAGGGAGGCACTGGAATCAGGAGTAGCACTGCTCATTGATGCCACACTTCCCAAGACTGGATCAGGACTGGCACTGTGGTTGCTGGAGTCTGGCTGTCGGTGGCTGTCAAGATGGCAATAGACATCCTCTACAGATGGGAACTGCTCAGCGCACATGGGGCACTTGTGTTTTTTGTTGGCATGCGTTCTGTCAATATGGGTGAGTAGAGTGCCTTCATCGCTGAAGATTTCAGGGCAGTGGATGCATTGCAACTCTGCACGGTCTGAGAGCTGGGGATGCTGTGTCAGCACATGTTTTTCAAGTTCATCTGTCTGACTGAATGTTTCCTCACAGTAGTCACACATGTATAGATCCTGATCCTGCTCAGTTACATCACTGCTAGATCCATCACGCTTACCCTGATCTTTCTTTGCCAGATGTTCCTTGTTCTTCCGATGGGCTTGCATGTGGCTCTGAAGAGAAGAGGTGGAAGAGAAGCCACGCTTGCAAATGCTGCACTTGAATGGTTTGCTGGAACTGTGTGTCTTGAGGTGGATCTTGAGATGATCACTGCGAGAAAATGCTGCCTCGCACTCCTGGCAACTGTACTTCTTGTCACCGGTGTGCAGCTTGACGTGACGATCACGGCTTCGCTTATGTTTGAACAAACGACTGCAGAAGGTGCATTTGAAGGGCAGTTTGTCACTGTGGATCTGCTCATGGCGCTTCAGGTAGCTGAGGCGACTGAAGGACTTGTCGCAAAACTGGCAGGGATAAGGCAGGCCAGAGCCCCCTTCTTCCTCCCCTGTGCCCATACCCATATCGCAGCAGCCATCCCCTAGCATCTGTGACGGCGATGCCACGTCTTTGCTAGAGGGAGAGGACGCCACCCAGGAGAGCCCCGGGTCATCATCACCATCTGCAATGCAAAACACAGACAGAATTAAAATGTTAAAGAGGCAGAGAAAATATCAAAATAGAAGCAAAGAACTAAAGACAGCAAACCCCAGAGGAGTGGAGAAATAAGGACAAAGATGTATTTTTTTATCCTCTTATCCTCCCTCAGCAAACAAGCTCATGCCCATATCCCCCAGATTTGGATCTGCTTTATCATATTTTCATTATGGTCACCAGATTGAAAAGCTTCTCAACAGTGATTAGAGCACATTCATAAAGGAAAGTCCTCTTACTGGACAATGCATAACAAATCATAGCACTGGATTATTTATGTTTCTTCGCTGTTTGTGCAAACACACAGCCATCTAGATTAATGCAGGCATACATTATACAAAGATATACAAAGCGGGTTGCTCTTAATTCTGTCCTGCTTTGTGCAATCTGATGGGGCCTGACACAGTCCAAACGTCATCTATTTAGCATCTCAACCAGCAGACTCCGAAGGAAAGCAAGGGAGAGAGCTCATGACTTATTGAGGAGGGATGCTGCGAGCACAAAGTCCCACTGCGGCTCAGACAAACACAGAATTTTCTATCAGCGCACTGTTTGTTTGCTTTATTTTCTCTAAGTTGTATGTTCACTCTTAATGCGTTGAAAAAGCCTCTGGTATAACAGAGTCCAAAAAAATGTATGTTTAAAGAGGATAACGCCACACATCCCCTGAAATCTCCATCCATAATCACGGGCCAAATGTAACAAATGCCTCCTATGCTCGGTATTCTAAATAGAAATGAAAACCCCACTGAAACCGAGTCACAAGCTACAACATAATGCAGTGGGAAATAGGAAAAAAGAACAAAGAAAGTGCATCACCTCAGCGTGTATTGTATAAACTAATAACTTCAACTCCATATGGCAGTTGTAGGATTTTACTTCCGCCCACTACTCTCCCATTACACAAAGGTGAGCACAGCAGAATTTGTAGAAAATAAATTCAAGTGATGAATCGATCCACTTTAAAATGTAGGTGCTGTGCAGAACAAATAAATCTCCACGGGGGTTTGTGGGTAGAAATTTGTAAAACCATGAATTATGAATTTAGCTCTAAGCGAGAAATGAATTCAGAGCTGGAGTAAAGAAAAAGTTAAAAATAGAGATATCAGTAAAGGAGTAAGATATGCTGATATGTAAGTGTGACGTTACTAAGAAAACACATTACAAAGAGAGTGAGGAAACCTTTCAAAAGTAGAAGTCATTTTATAAAACGGTGAGTACGTTCATTATAAGATTCAGTTTTGGTTATTAAGTTTTAATAGACTGCATCTAAATTATATAATACATTTCATTTATGCTCAAATCCCATTAAAAAGAAAATATATATTAAAAATGACATAAAATTTTAATCTAGATTAAAATTACAACTTTTAAGAGAAATGTTTTGTCTAGAAGGAGAATCCAGACAATACAGAGTATCTAATAATGCAAGAAGACCGTCATGCCTTCTCTGCACCCCTTAAATTTTTTGTCAACCTGTCTCACTTTCTCAGATTACATTTAGCTTAAGACTGCCAAGCCCACCTCTCACACACCTTCTTTGCCTCTTCCCCTCCCCTCCTTTAAGTACAGTGCCCTCCCCCTGTTCTGTTCTCAAGCTTTTGTGTCCATGTCAGGATAAGAGCCATCCCAACACAACCTAAAACCCTCGCAACACAGGAGAGAAAGTGTTGCAATGGCCCCAATGAAAGAGCCCAGAAGAAAAGCCCATAAGGGACTTAACCGTGGTGAATTCTTTGGCTGCACAATGAGACCGTGGCCCCTGACAGGCCATTCTCTGATCCAGCCACTGTGGAGGTGAGAGGGGGCGGGTATGCTGGTGACAGTGGGGGTGCCGACTGACAGGTAGGCTGTCCTGCTGAGACACAGACATGTACCACAGTGCAAGAGATACAAAGAAACACTTGCTTAAGTTCAGAGCCAGAAAAAGGAGGGGAAAAGAGGCAGAGGAGAGGAAAAGAATGGAGCCCAAAAGAAAAAAAAAAACCTCCTGGCACATGTGGTCATTCTGGCGAATTATAAATCTATTAATGCTAATGCAATCCCTCTGACTGCGACAGAATGTGAGAAATCACTTTTGAGAAAGAGGGAGATTATAGTCATTAAATAGCTTTAATCCTCAGAAGTGTGGCTGTCGGAAAATGGAAGATCACATGGCTTTTAGGGGGCTTTTGTCATCTGTCCGCCGGGGGACTTGGCAAGAGCACTAAACAGGGTAAGAAATTTCAATGAAAAGTTAAATTAGAAAAGAAACAGAAAGAAAAAAGTGAGGGGGGGAGAGAGAGAAGAACTGGCGACTGGAATGGGCACAAAAAAATGGGGCTCATTCTACACTCCTGTTCTTTCCACATTTACAGGCTAAACTGACCTTCCTTTTCTTTTCAGATTCCTCTTTCTCCCCTTGACAGTTTGTTTCTTACTTGAGCCACATTCCACCCCCAAACTTTCTTTCATGTTGTGACTCATTACAGAATTAACAGTCTGCTCTGGTGGTTGCCCCTGGCGCTGGCCTTCTCCTCGCCAGCCTGTCCCATGTGGAGGGGTGGAGCACAGGATGGATGGGTGTAGCGAGGGAGGGAAAAATGGGAAGACAGGACCAGCAGAAGGACACATTCTGATGTTCAGGGATGGGCTTGCCTCCCTGCCTCGAACAGGGCCTGGTAATTGGGAACATGATAACAGAAACACATGGTGATGGCGGCAGCCACCCCAGCACCTAATCTGCAGATAATTCCGGTAGATTTAAGAGAAGACCCCCCCTATCCTATAAAGACCCCCATGCCTCCACTGGACTGGGCTGGGCTAAACCACATCGGCCAGTTAATGGGCTAGCCAAAGCGCTGACATGCCGTGGTGGAAGACGGTAATGAAGACATGCTCGGTCTGATGTCTGTCCTTTCTCCTCTTTATCAGACACAAGAACAGATGGGGGTGAACCAGATAGAGGAAAAGGAAAAAAGAGAACCCCTCCATCTCCACCAACACTAGAACTGTGGGTTTTGTGAATGTCCCTACCGACACAAGCCAAACGTCAGAGCCAAAAAAGGCTAGTGTGTTCATTAGCGCTTGGAGGCATATACAGCAGACCCACACTTATGACATACAGCACTGCTGTTCCCCTTCTGGAACAACACACCATCCAAAAACAATACAGCCGTTCCACAATGATTAACACATTGAAATTTATACTGCATGGGAGACGAGGTTAAATATGCCCACTTTGACAACAACCACACAAACACTAAACTGGTGTAACATTTATTCCAACATATTCTCCCATAATATTTTTATTTTTCATTTTCAGTTTGTACACATTGAAATACAACATTTTTCAAACATTTTTTCCAACATTAACCTTGTTGCATTTACAAATTATACAAAAAATAAGGATATATACATATTTATATTAAAAACAAACAAACAAACAAACAAAAAATAAATAAAAGTAAAACTGCTCCTCTTTTGTTGTTATTGGTAATCTATTCAAACATGACAATTATAATCATACTGAGTATTAAGTACAGCCAACATATATTGAAGAATGTATCAATACTGAACTATAAAGCTGGAACTGCATTGTCCATCAAAAAATTATTCATCAACTTCTTCCTCTGTTATATCCACTTCTTTGATATAACTAATGAAAGGACTCCATATATTTTCAAATACACGCTGTTTAGATTTTAGTATGTAAGTTATTTTTTCTAATGGCAGACTTGACAACATTTGTCTTATCCATTGAGAAGCGTTTGGTCTTTGCATCTTTGTCCATAGCAAAGCTACACATCGTTTGGCATAAAGCAAGCCGAGGTCTATAAATACTTGTTCGCTTCTACTATAATTCGAGTCCTCTGGATATAAGCCCAGCAAAAAAAGCTTTGGCTCGAGGAGGATTTGTTTTGAAATAATTTTTTCACTTATGACTCTTACCTCTTCCCAAAATAATTTAATCTTTGTGCACTGCCAAATACAGTGAAACAAGGTTCCTCTAGCTTCCAAACATTTTGTACAAATATCTGGTATGTTTTTATTATATTTATTTAATTGTACTGGTGTTACATATGTCCGCATTATCCATTTATATTGTATAAGTTTAAGACGTGAATTTATAGACATAGTGTGAGCTTTAGTGCAGGCTTCTTCCCAATCTTCATCCGAAAATTCAGACTGCAAATCTTCCTTCCATGCATTCAACTTGCTATATGAATTTTCAGGTGAATTCATTGTCAGCAAACCATAAAATTCTGATATGATACCTTTTCTCAGATTATCTTTTATCATCATGTTTTCTAAAGAGGAATATGGAGGTCTATTAAGATCATTATCTTGATTTGCTTTAACAAAACTTCTTAATTGAAGGTATTTGAAAAAATGTTTTCTATTGAGATTAAATTTAAGCCTCAACTCTTCAAAGGACATCATTCTATCTGAATCTGTCAAGTAAAGATTTTGAATCATTTTAAGTCCTTTCGACTCCCACAATTTGAATGTTGCATCTGATCTTCCTGGTACAAAAAAACGATTACCCCATATTGGACTAAATTGAGACAGTGAATGTGAATTTTTTAGATATGTTTGTACATCAAACCATACATTTAACATGTGTTTTACAATTGGGTTTTTAGTTTGTTTGCGTAGTTTTTTTGGCGTGTCTGAATAAATGTATGAGGGAAGAGGTAAGCTTAAATTATAAGATTCCATTTCTGCCCAATGTGGAGATTCACTTGTTGAGAAGTAGAACATAATAGACCTCAGCTGTGCCGCCCAGTAGTACCATAGTAAGTTTGGACATTTTAAGCCTCCTCTGTCATATGGCAGGTATAACAAAGACAAACGCAATCTTGCCCTCTTATTGTTCCATATAAATCTAACAAACATAGTTTTTATTTTTGCAAACAGTTCTGAAGGTGGAGGTAATGGAATATTTTGAAATAGATAAAGTAGTTTGGGTAGTATGTTCATTTTTAAAATATTAATTCTTCCAATTATAGAAACTGGTAGTGACATCCATCTATCAACTGATTCGTTAATTTTTGTCATTAAAGATGCATAATTAGCATCAACAATATTTTCTAATCTTGGTAAAATCTGTACACCCAAATATTTAAACTGTTCAACAACTCCAAATTGAGATGCCTCTACATTTGGATTCTTTCTTTCATCTGAATTTAAGATTAATATGGAGGATTTTGTTTTGTTGATCCTATATCCTGAGATATTGCCAAATGTTTTAATTATTTGTACCACAGCTGGAATCGATTTACTTAATTTTGACATGAATAGAATGACATCGTCAGCATACAAGGCTATTCTATGTTCTGTTGGTCCTAACGTTATTCCAGAGTATTGCTGATGTGAGCGTACTGCAGCTGCGAAGGGTTCAATTGCTAGTGTGAACAGCAAAGGAGAGAGTGGGCAACCTTGTCGGCATCCTTTATCAATTTTTATAGGTTTGGAAATATTTCTGTTAGTTAGGATTTCTGCTGTCGAATTTTTGTATATTACTTTAACCCATTTTATGAAGTTATCTCCCATTCCAAATCTTTCTAAAACATTGAAAAGATAGGGCCATTCCACCCTATCAAAGGCCTTTTCGGCATCTAATGATAAGAGTGCTGTATCTGATATTTCTTTGCTACTATGAATAATGTTCAATACCCGTCTTACATTATGAAAACCCTGCCTTCCCATTATAAATCCATTTTGGTCTTTATTAATAATATATGGTAGTGATTTCTGTAGCCGGTTTGCTAAAAGTTTACATATTATCTTAAGATCGGAGTTTAACAAACTTATAGGTCTCATGTTTTCACATTTATTAGAGGGTTTACCAGGCTTTGGCAATAAAATAATCAAAGCATTATTCATAGTAGGTGGGAAATTACCTGTTTGAAATGCCTCCAGAAACATTTCCATTAGTGGAATTAGTAATTTATTTTTGAATTTTTTATATAGATCTATTGGGAGACCATCTGGTCCTGCTCTTTTACCTGATTTCATGTTGTCAATAGCAATCTCTATTTCTTCTATATTAATTTTCATCTCCAAATCTGCTTTGTGTTCATTTAAAAGGACAGGTATAGGCAATTCATCTAAAAACATTTTTTGATTTTGTAGATTGGTTTTACCTTTTGCTTCATATAGTTCTTTGTAATAGTCTCTAAAGGCATCATTAATTTCAACAGGATCCACTATATCCTTTCCATTTACCCTTACAATTGTAATAGGTGTTTTGGTCTCCAATTGTTTTATTTGCCATGCTAAAAGTTTACCTGATTTATCTCCCTGCTCGAAAAAAGATTGCTTTAGTCTCAAAAGACTGGAGGCAGCTCTAAAAGCAGATAGCTTGTTGTATTCAGCCCTCAAAATCATTAACTCATTTTGAATTTGTGGATCATTATTCTCATATACTTTTCCTTGAAGAGTTTTTATTCTATGTTCCAATTGTATTCTCTTCTCTTTTATCTTTTTTGATTTTGAACCTACGTAACTAATAATATGCCCTCTGAGGAAAGCTTTAAAAGCTTCCCACTTTATACATGCAGATGTTTGTGTAGTATTAATTTCAAAAAAATCTTCAATCTGTTTTTCTATATATGTCACAAAGTTTTCATCTTGTAACCATTTATGCTGAAAGTGCCATCTAGTTGGGTCCTTTGTCAATTTTCTATCCACATATTCTATACAACATGGGGCGTGATCTGAAATCACAATATTATCGTAGAAGCTGTTATGAACTTTGGCTCGTAATTCTGAGGAAATTAAAAAATAATCGATTCGAGAGTATGTCTTGAACACATTTGAGTAACAAGAATATGATTTTGTTTGTGGTTTCATTTCTCTCCAAATATCCAGCAGATTAAATTCATTAATTAAATTAATAATTTCTGCTCTACTTTTTTTATGTGTCTCGTCCAATCCTGTGGATCTATCCAGACATGGATTTAGAGTACAATTAAAATCTCCAGCTATAATAAATAATCCTGGTAATGCTGACAGCGTAAAAAATAAATCTACATAATATCTAGGGTCATCTGTATTGGGGCCATAGACATTTACCAGATTTAAACATTCTGATAGTAGAGACCCTTGAACTATTAAATATCTCCCAAACTTATCTTTAAGTATTTGTTTTACTTGAAATGGTACTGTATTATGAATAAGGGTCACAACTCCTCTAGCCTGGGATGAAAATGATGCTGAGAACACACTACCCTGCCACCTCCTCCTTATTTTGATAATATCATTTTCTAGTAGGTGTGTTTCCTGTAGAAACACTATTTTAGAGTCCATATCTTTTAGTTTGTTCATGACTTGTTTCACTTTTTTAAGTTGTTGTAGGCCTCTGCAGTTCCAGGAAACAAAATTAAGGGATACTCCTTGAGACATTTTTTACAAAAGAAAAAAATAGATTACCTTGTATTATGAAAATAAGAATACAGAGAAGCACGACGAACTTGGATGCACGAACCCACATCCAACACATTGAACATGAACTACACCTTTCCCACTTCTGTGGGATCTCCCCTAGAAACATCCTGATTCCTGGTATAGCTAAGAACTGTTCCACACTAGTGAGGATCAGTCAAACCACTCTGTAATCCCTTTTACTGAACCCTCACTGCCGCTACATATTTTAACAATTAACATTCGTCTGCAACCAGTATAATGTTACTGTAGTCTATCAGTTTCACACATATTTCCTTTTGTGTCTGACTATCTAGTATTTTATTTTTTTTTTTTTTTGTAATAGTATAACCTGATATAGGCTTCAGATATTACAATATATTTTGATTACCTGATAAAGGTTTCGGATATCAATGCACTTTCAATAGCTTCATTCTTAAATATTCCAACCTCTTTTTTTTTTTAACTGGTGCAAGTGTCCTCCTTAATTTTGTTGATGAATTCTCGTGCTTCGTCTGCCGTTTGAAAAGTACGAGTTTGTTCTTTGTATGTTACCAGCAGCCTGGCTGGGTTAATCACTCCGTGTCGAATCCCCAAGTCGCGCAGTTCCTGACGTATTGGGTCAAACTGCTTCCGCCGTTGGTGTATTCCAGTTGCCAAGTCAGAAAAAAACCTTATTTGCTGGTTCTTGTACCGAATGTCTTGTTTGGCCCGTGCAGCTGTGATGACTGCCTGCTTATCCTTGTGGTTTAGGAACCGCATTATCAGCGTTCGCGGCGGCGCTTTTGGGTCCCTCATTGGTCCGATTCTGTGTGCCCTTTCGATGATACATGAGGACTGCAAAGCGATACCATTCAGTAATTCTGGAATCCACTTATCCAAAAAGGAGCAGGGGTCTCTTCCCTCGGCGCCTTCCGGGAGGCCCACCAATCTCAAGTTGTTTAGACGCGATCTGGTTTCTAAGTCCACAAGTTTATCCTCCAAAATTTTGTTCTTTGACTCCAGTTTGTTTACTTTGGTTTGCAGGTTGGCAACGTCATCCTCTACGTTTGAAATCCGCAATTCCGCCTGCGACACTCGTTCACCACAATCACTTATCTCCTTTCTCATACTTTCAATCGCCGCCAAGATTCCATCAAATCTTGATGAAAAGTCCGTCTTTAGGGAGTTTATAGCAGCCAGTATATCGTCCGCTTTCGCTCCTTCAACTGTGGCCTCTCCGTTAGACTCATCCACCGCGGCTTCATCGTTACCCTTCTGTGTTTCACCACAGACGCGGTAATCTGTTAGTTTCGGCTGTCTTGACGATTTACTATTTTCTTTATTTAACTTGGCAGACTTCGACATTTTGGCGTTCACACCAACCTTATTCTAACACGTTTTGTTGCGTATACGAATGTTTTTAGTAGAAAGTTATAGTAGTTAGGGCAGAGCAGCGTGAGGCACGTCTTCTCAGGTGGCCGCCATAACCGGAAGTCTTCCAACATATTCTATTCGAACTTGACAAATGAAGGCAAACATTCTGGTTTTGGCCTGACTAATCTCATCATCATTTTACATTAGATGCCACTACTAACATGTTTTGCCACAGCAAACAAAGTTTTTAAAGAGTTGATCATATTTCCACCAACAAAGGCTGCATTAACACTGCACTGTTCAAGTGACTCAATTTCGATTTTTTTCTCCCATGTGGCACAGATCGCATATGGCCCATGTACGTGTAAGCAGAAACAAATCACATGGATTGCGATTTACTCAAATCAGATTCAGGCCTTGTTCATATGTGAAAACTTATCCGATATGAATCGGATCTGTGTCTCGTGTCTGCAGTGTAAGCAGGTAGATCGGATTTTCATCAATGCGAGTCACGCATTAGAAACCGTAGCGAATGACGTCAAGTCTGACACTTTCTTTTCAGAACAGACTTCAGCAGAGTCCCAAACCTTAAATCTCATACACGAGGACTAAAATAGCTTTTATATTGTCATATAGCACAGGTATTTAAGCATGTTAACGGACATTAACAGATTACATACAGGAATAGAGAAAAGAGCACTCTTTAATTATCAGCTGTTAGTCAGCGCCCGCTCTTTTTTTCCTGGTCGTTGCGCCTTTGCTGTGTGCTGTGTAAATGCAGACAATCGGATACAAGTCACTTTTAAAGATGATGTAAGCAGGTCATCAAACAAATCGGATACAGTCACAAAATCGGAATTGACCATCAAGATCTGCAGTGTAAATGCGCCAAAAAGTGCTGGATAAGCATAACAATGTTCAGAAAAGTAAAATTTCAGAACTACACCCAAAATGCTATCAAAGACTTTGAGAGAAATGTTAGCCCTGATCACAGTAGTCTTGTCACGATGCTGGAATTTCTAACTTCGATATGATACCTTGACAGTTATCGATATTCAATACCATATTTTTATACTGTAAAGAAAACCAATCCATGACACAACAGACCTGTAGGTCTATAGGCTATGCAGTGTATAAACTTTAAATACAGGGGTTTGTCGTTAATAGCCTACCGCACATATTGAACTCCATTAACTCTGAGACAGATTATATAAGCCTAATAAAATGTTTTTTCTAAAAGGGACAACACGTATATCTCCAACACTTATTGGTGTTGCTGATATGGAGCAGTCACCAACCTTTCGAAATTGTTTACACAACTCATTTACTCAGCACTGCTCTGTAGCAATGATTACATATCGGCCTGATTATGTCCTTGTTTATTTGTTCCAAAAACATAAACCTTCTTAATCAAAACTGGTCACAGGGATTCAGCATACCATCTTGCCACTGGATACTAAGGTGATGAGACTATGTACTGTAGTGCAACATGTGTGTCAACTGCGGTGGGTGAGGGAGTGAACAAAGCCAGTATCAATATGAACCAAAAAAAAAAGATTGCATCATGTTAAATA
Source organism: Danio aesculapii (assembly GCF_903798145.1). Classification (NCBI taxonomy): domain Eukaryota; kingdom Metazoa; phylum Chordata; class Actinopteri; order Cypriniformes; family Danionidae; genus Danio; species Danio aesculapii. Next base: position 44,668,287 of record NC_079452.1, on the reverse strand, counting down.
TTCGGTCACACTTTATTTTGATGGTCCGTTTGTTGAATTTAAGTTACACTGCATCTACACGCCAACTAATTCTCATTAGATTATACAGTAAGTAGACTGCTAAGTTGGGATGAGGGTTGGGGTTAGGGTTAGTGTAAATTGCCATGTAATTTTCTTATAGTCAGTTAAATGTCTGTTTAGCAGCAGTATCAACAGATATTAAGCAGACACTAAAACTCTAATACAACAATACTCAAATAGACCATCAAAATAAAGTGTTACCAAATATTCCAGTATCAAAGTATTGATATTTTTGACAACACTAGACTGCAGATATCAAAATGCTGCTGCAGTGAGCCTTAAGCTATGCTAATTAAAAATGTAATGCACATTAGTAAAAGTAGACGCCAAATTTGATACGACGAATAAAATAAGACCTTTGTACAGCTTGAACAAGGCCATACCATAGTTAACTGTTTTATTGATGAAACATTGAAATCATCTCTTTCCAAAACTGTGCAAATATACTGAAAACTTAATTTATTTAGACATATTTCTCTTTAGTTTTATCAACAAGATATTAATTATCGTTCAAAAAAGTGAATTACACACTATAATATAAATTAAAACGTATTGACTGTGTAAAAAGTAATGTATTTATTTTATTTTATTTTAATCAAACTTGTGTTGACGCAAGCACTGTAGTGGCATTTATCAGCGTGCATACCACAACCCTACTGCCGCTGACACGGAGTATATATGATGTATTTTTTTATTTGTTTACTTGTTTGTTGAAATAAAGATAAACATATCTATAATTGATAAAAAACGCCTAAGTATAGTTTAATTTGGTAAAGAACGCAGAAGGCATTTAACTGGTAAGCGTAAGGCAGTGTTCACATCTACTCAACTTATAAATGTGTGATAATTCTGACATTATGCAAGATTAGAGTACAAGCAAAAAGAAATGGTAGAACTGTGGTCTAACCAGACCTGCATCTCATCACTTCACCTAGTCACATTCCACTTCCCTGACCTCTCAACCCCTTCTCTACCCCTCTACCTTTGAGCCTGGCCCCCTGCCCAAAACCTCCACCTTTTCCAGCAGCCCCCCTGCCCAGCTCACAGCCCCTTCCCCCTGGCCCACTGCCCACAGCCTGGGGCAGGAGAGACACACTGTAGGGGGCAGAAAAACAACTTCCACCCTGGGCTCCCACTGGGCAACCCAGCACGCCAGCCAGACAGGCCTGAAGCAAGAGCCAGGGGAAAACAACATCCACAAAAAAACAGAGTATAGAACTATATGAGTTTTTTTTACTTATCTCTCGTTTCTTTTTCTGGGCTACTTATGGAGACCACCCTCTTCACTATCTTCCTTCCTTCCTCTTTCCCCTAGGCAACAGGATGGTCATAAAACATAACAGAGGATAAAGCTATGTTGCTAAGAGTGTAAGAAAGAGTGGAGAAGTGAAGACAAGAGAGGAAAAAGAGAGATTGTGAAGGGAGGGGTCTGCGTGCAGAAACTGACCACATGGTCAGCAGTCCTCTGGGAGCATTGTCTCTGAGACCAAACACCTGTTTACCGATACTGAAATACACACACATTTATATACACATATACACAAGCAAACCGACTGCTGTGCCACCCCCACCCCCCACTCCCACACGCACTGGTTTGCCATGTTCCTTTGGGTTTCTATGCTGACACACTCTCTGCCTCTGCCATACCCCATCGCTGCTCAAGGGAGACAGTCTGTCAGGGGCCTGCTCCTAGTGGACACACATACACACGCTCATACACACAAACTCATGTTTGCTGTCCCTAACCATCTCTGCTCCATCAAGCTGACACTCTCCAGTCTGTGCTCGCAGGACCCCTGGCATTGCTCTCAGTACCCTACAGGGGGCTCCAGGGACACAGTCTGTTAGGGGTCTTTTCCTAAAGGACACAAACACGCAAACACATGCCAAGGTGATGTCATCGTGTAGCCAGTCTGTCAGGGACCATAATCCTGGAGGAAACCCATGTATTTACACTCATGTGTGCTCTTGCACGCACACACATATGCGTACTGCAGTGATGTCACAGGACGGACTGTCTGTCAGGGGCCGGAATCCTGGAGGACACACACTCTTGCTGCCCACGGCCCATATGGAGTTACTGGCGCCCATAAGCGTCCGAGCAGCCGGACTCATTCCCAGGGCAGAAGGTGAGGGGCAGGGGGTTGGGAAGGCAAGGACAGCTGACAGCCTGCTCCCCATCTCCCCTCTGGCGACCCCCAGGTGAGGAAGAGAAATGGAACACGTTCTGGAGGCTGACCACTCACTCACCTCTAGAGACCACAGAGTGCTGTACAGATGGGTGCAGTGCTAACATGGCGACAAGAGGGACTGGAGAGAGGACAGGAAATAGTGGTCAGAAGAAAAGGGAAACAAAGCACGAATCTATTTCTTAACTATGTCTAGTCAAAATTATTGATATTTCTGTTAATCGTGACCTTTACTTAAACAATCTTGATATAAACTGTTCGAGTCTAAATATTTACTCTAAGCCAGAGATGTCCAAATCAGGGAACACAGGGTTATTCTATGATATCCTCAGATATGACTCACCAGACCAATGGGCAATGGGGGAAAAACATGCTAGCTTTGTTAGCTTTGATTGAAGATTACCAATAGATTAAATTGAATGGATTAATTGTTCTCCTAAAAAATGAACATTGTAAATTTTGATTTCACTCAGACTTTAATACTATTTTTGTTTTCTGTCTGCTTTTCAACAGATATGCTCGTTATTGACCAGGTAATGTTAACCCATATATATATTTTTTTCATACTATCTCTTAAGTGGGTAAAAATTAAGATTTAAGTAAGGCCTGATAGCAACAGTAAAGAAATTCTGAGGCATTGTTTAACATCTTCAACAGATGCTGTGGATTACTCTCTACTTTCAACTCTGCATTTGTTCACAGGTACAAAAAAGAACTTCTTTTGTTTGTAAATTTTAGTTAACACCGTTTTGTTTGTTTGAACAAACTGAGGGTTAAAATTAGGGATGTCCTGATCAGGTTTTTTTGCTCTTGAGTTTGAATCATTTGATTTTGACAATCTATCTACCATTACCAAAACCAGATCCGATAGTCTATAATACATAAAAAAAAATAAAGAAGAGCGAAGAAACGGATCCAGGATGTTCCTCATTTTTTATTTAATTCACCTTATCTCAACATTCAACAACTCTGTTAATAAACAGAGCACTTCTGTGAGGTAGCTTGAACAATCAAGTAATAAATAATATCAATTCTTCACTTTTGGACTTTTAGCGCTACAGTAAATATAAAACAAATCTAATATAAAAAAAAAACTAATAGCACCTCAACTTAAAATACCCGGTAGGCAAACCCTAAGTTTACATATCTCACAGTTTGCTAGGACAATGCTGTCTTCATCAACTTTATAATACCTCCAGACCGCATACATACTTTACTTTGCCGGCATTTAACCAATAGCTTTTCTGCAACACAGTGATGTCATGCTGCACGCATTGCTGTTTCAGTGTTAAGTCAAGAAAGAGGTCTAACTCTGTGCCACCAAATAACTAATATATATATATATATATATATATACACACACACACACACATATATATATATATATATATATATATATATATATATATATATATATATACATATATACATATATACATATATATATATATATATATATATATATATATATATATATATATATATATATATATACATATATACATATACATATTTTGACACTAAAGCTTACCTCG